>NW_028288561.1:1800000-2072500 GCF_059628265.1 Tinamus guttatus | reverse complement strand
GAATAAATCCCAAACTGTAAGGCCAATGTCTTCTGAAATTTCCAAGATTTATCTGCTTTTGATACAAAACTATAAACCATAGATTGACTTCACACTTCATAATGAAACTCCAGACTCAGTGAATATTTGTGCTTTTTGTTTTATTGTAAAAGCTTGCCTTCCTGTATGAGTATGAAAATACTACTTTTACCCCTAAGGCTGAACTCACATGAACTCAATTTAACAAATTCTCTTTAAATAACTTTTTCAGTATTCTCTGAGTGCTGCTGCTAAAGAAATTGTGATGTGAGTAGTAGGCTATGAATTCCCCCAAAGAGGAGAATGCACACACAGGCAGGCAGACACAGGCACGTTTTTGTGGTAGTTAACACTTTTCAGAAAGAATCCCAAACTAACTAACCCAAAACTCTCTTACCGTACTGAAAAGGGACTGTATTTAGTAAGACTTTAATAAGAGGTTTCAATGGTACTAGCAAGGAGCTACACTGAGATGGGATGAAGGAACCGACTGCTGGTCAACCACTTTTTAATCTGGCTCCGTTGCCCTAGTTTCTCTCATGTTAAAAATTAGTTCATATTCCATCGGAGCTGACCATCAGTTCCAATACTGTATCTTTACAGTCATTTCCCCAAATTGTTCTTTTGGGCAAGAAATCTAATAACAAATGTGGAAAATCAAGTGTGAACGAACTCCTTCCCTAGGCTGTCTTACTGAAATAACATTTCATGCAAATAATCTCATTAGTGTAAAGATTTTGTTCCTTAGTTTCTACCAGTAACTTAAGTTCACGTGATTGAGCTCTGGTCTCCTGCAGAAGAGAAGGGGATTTGCAAGGATGACCGCCAGAAGATGCAGCATTAGCTAGTGAGGAAGCAGCAAAACCCGCGCCGGTTCCGAGCTCGCCAGGCATCTTTCAAATGTTTCACAAGCAGGAAAAAAATAGATCTAATGATAAATAATAATGCACTGTCTCCGACATTAAAGGACATCATTGGCTCTCTTCTCTATGGTGTAAATCAATGTAATGTGTGAATCCTTTAAAAGTAACATGGAATTTAAAATGGAAAATATGAGAACCTAGTAGAATTACTGCTAAAATCATCCGTTTATTATCTAGGTGTGCTTAATAGCCTGCTAGCTGATGAAAAATCATTTGCTAACCCCAAGGAATGGTTCATTTTCCAACTCAATCACTCAGCCATGCATTGGCCAGAGCTTTTAAAAAATATACCATGTATTACTTCTGTCAATGTCTGGAGATAATTTATAACAGCAATAACTTCCATTAACACACCTACTAAGCAGCTTAGTTAGAACAGGTAAGATTTGCGGATGGGCTTGAGATGTTTAAGTAGCACACCAATTATTGACCAATGATTCCAGCACTTTAAAATGGGCTTTGGTTGGCCAGAAATAATTCATTTAAATAGTAATTAATAGGCTCAGTTGCTCCGTGGTAATCAAGATGCTGCATACAGACTGGCAGCCTTGTTTCTTGTTTGCATTAGGGCAACCTTACACAACTCTGACATAACAGCACCCCTAATGGAGCAGCATAAAGGAGACCTTAACATAATTAGAGTCAGGCTCTCTATTCCCTCATTAATAAATATTTGGCACTTCTGTAACAGACCTTTCCGTGCTTTGCAAAGCTCTCGCCGGAGGAGCCACATCCAGTTGTTCTTCCTGTTAGCAGCCAGCCTGGCTCAGTCCACGCTCGGAGTTCCAACACGTGCGGGATGGTGCGTGCCGGTTCACCCCGCTCGCCCCTTGTGCTCGTGTGTAACCTGCCCTCTTTGGCCAAGGGAAGCGCTAGGTTTGTTTCCTATCCGCAGGGAGCTGCGCACACACGGCCACCAGCCGCAGGGCTTGGGCTGAGGACAGGGGATTTATGGATTCGCCGCGAGCGCGAGGGATCCCCCCGCAGCCGCCGCCTGGGACGCTCCGCTCGCCTTGCGTTCTCCCGGCAGCAAGAGCTAAAATGGGCAAAAACTGACCCTACGGAAACGGAAAAAAGGTTTCTTTCAGTTTAACTCACTGAACTGGTTTCCCCAATTGGGTCAGGTGCTCACCAGCACTGAGGCCAAGGAAAGGACAGGAACGTGAGACGGGGAGCAGATCTGAGGACATGGAAAATGCAATTAGCCATTGCATTATAGCCATTAGCCATTGGATTGCTTAGCTGCTCCTGAACAAATGCAGCCTCCTTAGCTTGTATTTAAAGATTGGAGGCACACCAAGTATGCCTTTGGTAAAGCAACAGCTTTTTTATACACACAAGGGTTCCGTTATGGTGTTTTTAAAGAGCATCTCAGCTTGAAGTTTAACAGAAAATACTTTTATATTCTGAATATATGCTTTTGTCCCTTTGATAACAGATTAACTATTAGTGAAAAAAAAAAAAAAGGGAAGAAAAGAAGAAACTAAACCTTGAGCGTCAAATCAGATCTAAAAAGATATTTGTTTCTTACTTCTTTGGACAAGTGCGTGTGTTTTATCTCTCAATGCAAGTCAAAGATGCTTTTGGAAATGTGCGAGGTTTGTGCCGAAGGGGGACAGTGTTGCGGGCGTTTGATGCTGCTGTCCCATCGGTTGGCTGCGCGCTGTCGCTGTGCTTAATTGGTAAGCGCTCCACATTAAGCCATGTGCGTGCTCAGGGGTTCAGGGATCATATTTTTTTCAGTTTCTTGAACATGATTACACTTTTTATAATTTACATTTTTAGCCACTAACAGTGATACATTATATTTAGAAAATGAGATGCTCTGAGTGTTAGCAAGATGTGACAGTGACAAATCTTATGAACGTTAATACTGAAACCCATCATAGTTCAAGTTCCACTTGCTGTATTATAGCTTAGGCTGAGGTTTGGGAGGGGGGAATGTTCTAGTTATCAAGTTGTCGTTGTTCAAATGCCTGTTTTTCTTTGCTCAATTTAAAAACAGTATGCAATGGTAGAAGCTGTATTTAGTGATTATGAAACCTTTAGGAAAAAAAGGAAAAAGAGAAAGTCAAAGTCTCTTCCTCAAAGGTTGCAAATAAGTCGCCAATTTGCAGTTTTCTGCAGCGTGTCCTACATACTTTTTGTACGTGCGGAGTGTGTGTGAACTCATAGCTGATGCCTGATCAGAAAAAAGAGAAATCTTGAGCTCCTTGAGTTTGTACCACTAGTGTGAGGTGTCTGTCAGAGTTTCTATTGTGATCACCCTTGCAGGGATTTATCACTCAGCTCTAATACCTGGCTCCAGGCTAAAAATCGGCATGCAAGAAAGCAGATTTGGTTAAAGATAGACTGAGGCTGCAGAGCTGGGGAAAGCGCGTCCCCGGCTCCGGAGTGTGTTTGCTGCAGAGCTCCCGAGCGGCAGCTGCGCTCCCCTCTGCTGCGTCCCCTCGACACCCCTCCGTGTTCCCGTGCATGCTGTTCCAGAGAAAGCAAAGGAAAAGCCTTTCTGCCAAAAGGTGCGGAGCCTCTGGGGGGCAGCCCAAGGTCCCGTCAATATTGCGCGGCTCGGGGTTCAGCGTCATACACATCGACACGTTAGACCATGTTGCTCTGTCTAGTCAATCATCCATACATTGTGAGAGGACTGCATGCATCACTTGGATGAATACAAGAAGGAAACTAGGGAGCCAAACATGTATATTGATGGGGAAGGTCTGGGCTCAGGCACATGCCAGCTACACACACGCAAGTTAAAGCTGTAATCTAGCCGGCCTACCTTTGTAATGCTCGCAAGCACAAGGGAGCAGATTGAGCGCAGAGTGGAAGCGTTAGCTCTGCACAGTTTTGGTTTTAAGGGAGGGAGAGGGTCGTAAGGCCCGTAACATTATTTTGACCTACCATTTTTTATGTTAATAGTTCTTGCATGTCGTTATCCCGTGCTATAGTGCATGCGAATGCGTGAAACAGCCTGGCCCTTGAGCTGGCGTTCAGGGTTCGCGTTGTGGGTGTGCTGTCTGCATGGATTTAAGTTCAGTTAGAAGCTGTCTCAACATATTCCATCCCAACCCATCGATCTTTTGTTTTGAAAATGATAACAAAATTCAACATTTGTTTTGTGATTTTTTTTCAAATAGAGAATAATTGCAATAAACAGTAAAACATGCTAAATGTGCAGACTGTAGAGGCTAGAATGATTTCTGAGTATTTGTACATTGCAGTGACTTTGGTATTAGTTGACACTGCTAGATAAAGGCAGTAAAGATATATCTACTTTGTCAAAACTGGTGTTTCTAGCAACCAAAGTTGGTACCTTTTGTCTACTGCAATCTATCAAGACTGTGTTTCAGACTACAAATTTTTCTAGGAGGAAACAAAGCAGATAGCATCCCTTAGCAGGCGTAAGTCCAACAAATGTCAAATTCTGAGCAACATTACTTTGTGTCTCTATTTAACATTAAAGCTGATGGCTTTTTGACAGGTTTATAGCTGACAACTTCCATAGCCAGTCATGCAGTACAATTATGTTTGAGCTAATTTGATGAATCAACTTGATGTTCTATAGTCCCAGTTGGCTTCAATAGCGTATGTGCTCAATTTTCTGCTGGAGGTCAAAAATAAGCTTTGAAATTTGGCTAATCCCATCACATCCGCAGAACATGTCTGGTGGAATAATCTTTGGACATGAAGTCTTGACTAATGCCAGAAAGAGGAAGGAAAACTTAGTAATTTCATTAGCTCCATCAATCATAGAGCGTGCAGGCACAACAACCGGGGGTCTCGTGTCCAGCAATTTCCTTGTGAGCTTTCAAATGCTGTGATGCTAGGGTGGGAGGAGGAACATGCCTCAAGCCTAGGTCATGTTCTAGAGGAAAATGGGTCTTGTTGTTCTCTGTTGAGAACAAATGCCAACTGAGTGGCGCAGTGAGGGAGGATGACAAGTTTTTCTGGTTGTTTCTTTCCTGAAGAGATGGGCTCTGCCCTCCTTGCTGACCTAGCAGTGCTGTGTTAGAAATGACTGAGCCACATTGGTTTGGGATTGGCTATTCTTGGGGAAAAATATTACCAACCTGAGATGTATCTGAGATGATTTGATCTCAGGTAATGAAAACACTGTAATTGCATTGAAATCTCTAACACAAGCTTTACCAATTTTCCTCAACTAATGGATTTGGTCCTTATTCATCTTTTAATGTGTTTTAGACACAGAAATTTCAGCTTAACTTGGTGCTGGCCCTTTTGGGCATTAACAGTGCTCAGAAGTGGAATGGAAGCTTCAGCTTAGCCCGGGGAACCCGCACCCGGCTGGGTACGGCTGCGTCGTGTCCCACTTTGTTCAAGCCCAGTCGTGGTCACTTGAGGATGCCGCGTTGCTCGGGGTGCCCACAGCCAGCGCCGGGTACCGGGATCAGGTGGGAAGAGCGTCCCTTGCCTGGGGGTTGGTCCCTTGCTTCCTCCAGGACCAAGAGGAGCCCAGTCCTCTGCAGGACCCAGGACACCCATGGGTGGCTGCGCCGAAGAGAGCCCCGCGGAGGCCAGGCCAGAGAAGGACAATGAGGGAACCTGCTGGGGCCCCTCTCTGGTTTTCTGTGTCTTAAACCTATTTTTAGCTTTACGCTGGTGCAGTTGTCAGATAACCTAAAAAGCCATATAAAATCAACCATATATGTGTGTAACGCGGAGGCCACTAGCACAGCCTGACGCAGTTTTCCCCTCTTCTCCTGAATAAAGATAGTTCAGCAGCACTCAAGGCAGAACAACTCCTCATTTAGGCTTTCTAGATCCCACCTAACATTTCAGGGTCTTACTTAGAAAGGTATCTTTTTCATGCACATACATACATATATATACATATATATATATTTGCACATATGCAGTTTGGTATGTTTTGCACATACGTAGTCTGGTGCCACAGCTTCCATTTTGCTTAGACACAACCTCCCCAAAATCTAGTTTTATGCAAAAACCATTCCCTGTTCTAAGGGGCAGGCTCCTCTCCTAAGAGAGCTTTGCCTCGTGGATGGAAGGTCTGGGTTGGGTCAGTAGCTGCTCTCCGTTGGTGGCCGGGGCTGTGCAGGGGGCTGCAGCGGGGACAGGAATAACTGCCTGAAAGCGGCGTGGAGGGAAAACACTTAAAAAGACGCTGGGAAGCTAAAGCAGAGACTGTCGGTAGCAGGGGCCCTTTAGCACCTCGGGGGATTTCTCATGGCCCTGGTGGCACCGGCAGGACCCGCTGCAGCCCCAGCCCTGCTCGCTCCCTGGCTCCAAAGCGCAGCATGGAGCTGCATGAGCCGGGACCACGGAGCTCTGGGTACCAACAGCACGCACTGAATCACCAGATTGGATGCAAGGATGATATTTTCTATATATTTTCTATATATATACGTATATTCACACATATATCTATCTGTGTATGTATACATTTCCACTGATAAGATCTGAACTATTACTGGGAACTAAATTAGCAGCAAACAGATCTAGGGTCTGTTTTCCTTTTTTTGCTCTGAGTCGTAATTTACAGTACATCAAAGGGGTGGATTTTTAAGAAACACTTTTCGTTCTTAACTTGAATTTGTAACAATATAAATGATTTACAAGGAGAGACTCATTTGATAAGGAACGGCACAAACTCTGAACATTTATATGAATAAGAAACGATTCTAATGAAGACTGCAGATACGACTTTTTCCCATCAACATTTCAGCACATTGAATTCCTTATTTTTTTTCCAAGTCTGCTGTACAAAGATGTGTAACATAGCCTAGGTTCACCTTTGCCTGTTGGTAACAGATTGTTCTCTGTGCATTCATCAGTGATGTTCCTGCGGTCAGCCTGTTTTCCCGAGCTTTGCCAGGGTGCTATTTCCACTTGCTTTTTTTGGGCGTTCGGGTATTTAATGAGAAGCAGCAGCTGACGTGGCCTGAGCTGCTCTGGGGTGAGGGGGCTGCGGCGCTTGGGGCACCGGTGCAGCCTCCTGCTCCGTGTCCTGCTCCTGCTCCGTGTCCTGCTCCTGCTCCTTGTCCTGGTCCCGGCACCGCTGGGCACGGCGCCACGGGAGCAGCCCGGCCCGCGCTCCCTCCTGTTATTCCCAGCGAATCAGCAGATGTTTCTATTATCAGTCCGGGAACTTCAGCCGCTGTTGTGGCTAGTCCCGAACCTCCACCAGCCCCGGCACAGAAGCATGGCAGAAATTTAAAAATAAACAGGTTGGTCTCACCAATTTGTCCCTGCAGGCATTAAAGCTCTGTGCTTAGCAGTGCTTCAGCACCTTATTGATGATAAGAGAGGGAAATGACATTCTAGCGTGAAAATCCCCTGAGTTTTAATCAGCCTGAGTCTCAAGGGGCTCTTGTGTTTTTGCCTCCATTTTGCTTCAAACTTTTCTATGCATTAGTTCGTGGGAAGTTGGAGACCTGTTTACTAGGTAATCTGATCAACGTTGTGACTCACCCTACATTAAAAGAAAAAGAGGAACAAAAGGAGGCGGGGAGGAGGAAAGAACTTTCTGCATTAATGTATTTATATTCGTTGTGAATGAAGAGAGAGAATTTTGCTTCCAGAAAATACCTATTTGTTTTATAGGCATGAGATAAAAATCTGCCTCTGTGCAGGGATCATCCTGGCGTGGTTTTCCTGGCGGATCCCTGCCGTTCCAGGACACTTGCAGCACTGCAGTGACTCCGGTGAAGGGGCTGGAGTTTGCTCCGGGTTGGGCAGGGGTGTCCCCGGCCCGAGCTGGGAGAAGGGGAACGCAGAGCAGCACAGGAGACCCCACAAGGACCTTCCTGAGCACGAGTGCAATGTAAGGCTGGGTTAACCATGAGGAGAAACACATCTGCTGTAGCAGAGGGGGGTATGCATTACTCTCTCGGCTTACCTGCTCATAAAACATTATGCATTTGAAATTAGAAGCTTTCCTGAAGCCATGTGCTGAGAAATCTGAAGTCGAGTCTTAACAACCATCAGTGGCTTAAGAAATTAATATTTTCTTAATAATACGTATTGGATTCTTGCCTTCTATTATTAGAGCTTGCAGATTCTTGATTTTCCCTGTGACCATAAGCTCTACATTTTTTTTTTAATGAAATATGAGATCCGCACATAACAACAGGACCGGAGGAAATGAGCTTTTAAGACAAGCACTAACTATCTTGAGACTAGTGATAAAATAAATAGAATTGGCTACACTGAAAAATGGCCATGATTTCACACACAGTCTCTGCCCAGTTACACGTCTGATTTATGTGCAAGTACCTCAGTTGTGCACACTAAAAACAGGGGAACTGCATGAGCAAACGGCTCATCAGGTACGTTTGTGGACAGTTATCCATCCTGTCCATGCACCCGTAGGATGTTTTGCCAAGGCCATTGCAGATTCTGTGTTTGCAAATTTGTCCAGTAATAGTTGGCCAAATATTTGCTCTCTGCAGCTCCTCTTGCTGTACCGTCATATTCATTGCAGGCTGCTTTGGCGCTCGTGTTCAGCGCAGTTGTCCTTTGAAGAGAGTCATAATGCAAACACACCACAGAACGAGTTGGCATGTCTTCCTGTTCAGTGCCCCGTTACACATGTCGGAAAGGAGAACTCTGGCTGCACAGGAATTTTGGATAAGCGGATCTTGTTCAATTTGCTGCTGCTGGTCCCAAAACCAGAGCACACAAGCACTGTCACTGGTGCTGTCCCCTCGGCACGGTGACACGTGCTTACAGGGGGATGCACATCCTCTTGCTCGGAAATGTAGGCATCTAGTGACCCAAACATGCCCAGACTACAACCTAAAGATCTGGTTTTATATCAGATTTTTCTTTCCTAACTAATCTGGAACATCCTATCCCATGAAAGTGAAAATACATACTGTGTTTTTAAATTCTCAGCACCATCTAACAATATTTTTCTCTTTCTTTAAAACAAAAAGGAAAACAACTTACAAATTTATTCTGACTTAAGTAAGCTCTAGAAGTTACAGAGAGCTGTGCTCATGTCTAAGGACAGAATCTGAACTTAAGTCCTTCAAAACCCCATATGGTAATTCTTAAGTTCCCTTTTTGCATATGTAACTAACAGATGCTGCAGTGTCTTCGCATTCCTTCCATACCTTCCAAAATACGCACAATATAGGCAGCCATTGTAGGTCTGGAGATTATATCTGTCAAGACTGGCTGCACGTGCAAGAAACATGACGGTAAAATATGTGGCAAGTATGGGAATTGCACGAGCAACAAGTTCTGTACTTGGACTCATCGAATGAGTGTGACGTTGGCCAACTGCAAAGTTGATACATCCAGGAAACAAAGTCTCTTGGCCCAAGGAAATCAGATGATACCAGTATATCAGCTACTGTTGAGTTTCTTTCCACGTTTTATCTGAACTGCTTTTTATTAGAATGATCAACTCTCAGAACAGCCAGGGAGATAATAAAGCAGCCTTGAGGCTGCAGAGCAGCTCAGCTTCTCCTCGGGGCGCTTTTCAGCTCTGCATGTTTTGGTGTAACTGTATTGATATCTTCCCAAGACAAAATACTCACAAAGTAGAAAATACCAGAGCTGATGATAGTTTTTGTACTTCTAAGAAGGTTGTGGCAGTAAGGATGGCAATGGCATTATTGTTTTGCACTCTTGGGTCTTTCTGAATCTTCCCTGGGATCTTTCAGGATTTTGACCACGTGATATTCTTTGGATGCCACTTTAATTAACACTTTGTCCAGCCACCTCACCCTGAATGTGATCACGGGCATCTCTGTGCGAATAGGAGAGGTGCTTCCACACTGGGGGAGTGTTTGCAGTCTGAGGAGCAGTCTTGTCCGCTTTGTGCGCTTTTTGGGGGGAAAAAAAAATAAAAAAGTTCTTATCCACCTGCTATTGCTGTTCTGCAGCAGTCCCGGCTGCGTCCCTGGCGCTGTGCGCGCGGAGCGTTTTCTGCTTCCGCAGCCTCCGAGCTGCTTCCTTCTGAGCACGGATTCGCAGGCAGGGCGGCTCTCAGAGGCTTCGCAGAGGCGCAGGGGGTTTTTATATTACTTTTCTGATGCCCTTTACTGGAGCGGCCGGGGCTGCGCTGAGCCGGGGCCTCTCCGCGCACCTCGATTCCCCTCGAGCAGAATTTACACCCTGGCCAACACAGGGCACCTTGATCTCGTTTTGTTGTGTCTCTTCATGACTAACAGCCTAGACAGATACGGGTTTCTGAAGACTATATTCAACTCAATTTTCTGAGTCAGAAAAAACATGTTTGTTTCTTAGTTACTGTATGTGCTTCTCTGCTGACTTGAAATGTATTCCGTAATCCCATGCATATGTGATTTCTTTCTTGGTACTCCAGAGTGCACTCTATAGATAACACTTTCATGGTATTTTAAATTCCTATATCCTGTCTGTTTTCAGAGAAATGAATATGATTTAACCTTCTTTAGAGCAAGGATAAACTTTGAAATGAAAACTAACATATGGCGGGTATGTTATTTTTATAACTTTATTTTATAATTTCTGAGCTGATTTTGAGCGCTGATTATTATTTCGCCAGGAGAAGAGGCTGTGGGTGCGACTGCTGCGGTGCTCCTCGTGCTCAGCGCTGCAGGGTTTGCTGCAAGAGCAGCCCCCGAAGGGTCCGGTGTGCAGGGCTGGGGATGCTCCCTGCTCACCCCGCACGTGCCCATTCCAGGAGAGCCTCTTAGTCTGTCACTTAAAGCTGGCACTAAATTCCCTCGCACTTTCTTTTTTTGTTAAATATACTGCCTGTCAGACTGCGTTATATTTCTTCATGATCCACTGCATTTCTGTGTGTTTCCTTGAGGAGATCCTCCATACTCTGTCAAGAAGCCCCTTTTCTCCTTCGCTCCCTTCTCCTAGCTGCGCTTTTTGCTTTTTCTGCTTTTGTTATAACCCACAGTTGCAAACACCAGATTCATCCCAGAGATCCCCAACTACTACTAGCTTTCCCCAGTAGAAGAACCCATAAAATCCTCTTACAAATCAATTCAACTGGATTCCAGAATTTCTGTTGAATATAAAAAGGAAGAAATCAGAAATAAAGCAAAATCCTAATGCAGTCTTCCACCCAGAGAAGAGGCAAATACTTCAAAGCAGTTGGTGTACTCGCTCTGTCAGGGAAAGCAGGGGTGGGTACATGTGTATGTACTGTAAAAACATGTGAGGAATCCATTTGCACATTACTATGGAAATTTTTCCTCAAACAAAAACTTCAAGTAAAGACGCCTAAGTGTTGCAGACCCTGCCATTTCATCTCCTGTGTGATGTTGTCTCTATTCCCAGCAGACCCCAAGAGTACACCTCAACTTCGCTGCTTCTGCATACAAATATTTGTCTGAAATATATAGTACATTGTAAGGTCACTCGCAACTATGCCTGGAAAAATCACACAAAAAAACTGAGCAAGTTTTCACAATTGAAATTAAGTAGGTCAGGCTTCCATCGAGCTTGTCTGGTAATGTGCTCTACAAGCTAATGAGATCTTGAGAGAAGAACCACATGTAGGAGGTTGCCAAGGTGAGCATACATCCTCATTACAAACCAATGAAGAGGACTAGCAGCCTCTGATTTTTGTTTTATCTTTACCCAACAATGTGTTCTAAAAATGCTTTACTCTGCCTACAATACTTGCTGGAATGGGGAGAAATGTGTTATGAATGTGCTTAACTGCTCTGCTGATTACCAAACGTATCCCTTCATCTTAATGGGTGGGATGACCATGCATATATACTTAGGTACTTACATTTCATTTGTATCTTCAAGTAGATAAGAAAGATGCGTTAAATGATTATAACGTGCAGGATATGATGTTTATCCCATAGCTGATTATAGCAGAGGTGAGTTAAGACCTCGTTAAGACTTTAGTGTCAGGTCTAGTGCTGACTTGCATGTTGGATAAAATCGCTTCCCATGGGATATAGGTTTTATGAATCATTAAGATATAAAAGACTGTTACAAACAAAGCTGTAGAAACAGCTGAAAAACAGTAATACATAGTCATAAGGATATATAATTATATGTACGTGTGGGTATATATATGATGTTTAGTCTAGACATCAGTATAATTATGAACAATAAGATGTGACATATGAGATTCATGTGTGTTATAAATCTTCCCGAAAGGGAAAATGGTTAAGTCTGAGAAATTCTTATTTTTTTCCCAGCATTGTACTACCTTGGCTCCTTGTTATCCTGAAAGGAAGACGAAGCAAACTCTTTATTCTTGAGCCAGTGTCCATCTTCTCATGTGGTCCAAAGGCCACGAGTTTGCTCTCAAATGTGCAGATGAAACAAACTCTTTTGTTGTCCCCAATCAAAAGGAAGACAGCTCGAGGCTGCCGAGTTGAAAGACCTGGCTTCATGTTCTGAAAACAGAGCTGGACACCACAGTCAGCTATTTAAAATATCACAACAACATTTTTTTTTTCTAATGAAACTTCTAGTCTTGCTTAGAGAGTCAGGACATGACATGACAAGAACAGAGAAGATAAAGAAGTTATCTCTCAAATATTCCCATATGCAGCCACTTTGGCTGGAAAATGAAGGGCCGGATTTCAAAACCTGGCCAGCCTCTTCATGCCTGTAATTTGCAGGAGAATGTGAATGGAAATAATTGTGGGTGGAATTTAAGCTATTTATTTGTCTTAAGATTTTAATTTTGAGGAACGAAAACAGCCTTCAGTATTTAATGTGCGTCCTGAATTTGGTTACAGAACTGAACCTGCGGGGCTGCAAAAGCTGAGGTAAGGCCAGAATAGAAATGTTGCTCAAAATAAAACCATTCAAGGTTAACAAATTGTAAGACATCTTAAACAATTTAGCCAGCATATTGCTCACTCACAACCATATTTTCTGCTTTGCTGGATTTAACTTGTTTTGACTAGTGTTGAAGGTTCAAACCAGTTGGGGACTACACAGCTTTATATAATTAAACATTAAACTGGTTAGTGGGGTTAAAACTGTTAAATATATCAGACTTTCACAGCATTCATTGAGCAGTGTGTTTATTACATTTGGCACGTTATTTTAAGTATACCTAGGAAAAGAGCAAATGCAAAGTGCAGGGCTAGGGGACAGATTGCAGGGAACAGCAGAGGAGCGGGGCCGTTGGGCCCGGGAAGTTTGTGTCCTCGTGATTCACATGCCATGTCAACTCTCCAGTGCACTCAGCAAATTCTTCTGACACCAGTGCAGGAGCACGCGAGCGCCTTGTTGTGCATCTCACTAGAAATATTACACACTGCACAGAAAAGAAAACAGAGAGGGGCGGTCAATATTTTTCTTGAATTTACTCCTCATGGTAGAAGCTCTGCCCAGAGTATTCCATTTATGTTTGGAGCTCTGCACTATATCATTGTGCTGCTCTGTAAAGTAAATTTATTCCTGGGGGGAAAAAATAAATAAATAAAATAAAGGTTTTCCCTGTAGCATATAGTGGTCCTAGGAAGATCTGAGGGATTGATTGGTTTTTTTTGAATTTGATGGCCAAACCAAGAAAAAAATGGATGAATGGTATGAAATATCTTTATTGCACTTTTTAAATGCTTTTAGTTTACCTTTTTGCAAAGTGATATGTCTCTTCCAGAAGATGAGTTTAAATGAATTTCACTTAAAAATAATAATAAAAAAATTCTGACTTGGTATAAGTTTAGAGTATTTTAGGGTTTTTTTTTCCCAGAAAGATAATTGCAATTCTTATCCCTCATCTGTGAATACGTATGACCTGGAATGTCCTTTCTTGATGAGCAATCTCTGTGCCTGAGGAGTTTCCCGCGGCCCGGCTCCCACACCTGTACAGCGCTCGTTAAAACCCTCTGCATTTGGTTTTTAACAAACAGCCCAGGCCAGGGAGGGCGGCTGCTTTTTCTGGGCACGTTGGGCCTTGAGTGCATCAGAAGCCACATCTCTGTGCCTAAAAAAAGAGGGAATCTCTGCGTGCTTTGAGTGCCCTGTGCCTCCAGGAGCTGCTTGGGTGGATGTTCTGTGGCTGACCACCAGAGGTGGGGGAGCCAACGCGAGCAGGGAGAAACTACTGCCAAATTCCTGCCTCCGGCTCCGCTCTGTGACTAAGGATGAGCCAAAGAAGGGCCTGGCCAATGAAAATATTCTGACATGAGTTCCTGGTGGTCTAATGTCACTATGTATATCATTTCATTAAACATCTTTGTCATGTGTGTATACACGGCTCCAATCACTTGGGTTTGACTTCAAGAGTAGAGCCAGACCATAGACTCAGTTTAGACTTCTTGCTTTCGGGTTTCTGGCTTCTCCTGCCTTCTAACAAAACACTCTCTGTCGACCCTTTTAAAAACTGCGCACGTCTCAGGTGAGGTTTTCTTGGTGCCTTAAAAGTGGTTAGCTACCACATTATCCGCTCCTGGATGCCATTCATTTGTCTGGAAGGATGTTGAGAAACTGGAACTTTCAAGAAAATAAGTATTGCCCAGAGGTCACTTCCCCCTCTCCTCTCTCCAAACATGAATAGACAGGGCTAAATTTCACTGCTGTCTTTCCATTCCTGCTTCTTGCCATCTGGATGGAAAAGGTGAAAATTCTGTTGCTACACACAGAGCAAAGCGCTCCTCTCAGCACAGGGGACCTCCAGCAGATGCACAGAAGCAGTAAGAATTTAAAATGACACAACAGCTAAAAATGTTTTGATTAAAAAATAATTGATCTTTTGAAATCTTCTGTATTCAACCCTCTGGATATGAATTACGGAGCAGGGAAAAAAGTAATCTTTTTAATGATCATTTAGTACGTATTTTCAGAAGGGAAGTTCTAAGCTGTGAGTATATGCACTTTTTCCCAGGAAAAATTGATATGTACTTAGAACACTAAATACGGCTACTAATAACAAACAAATGCTTCAAACTTTTAAATCTATTTGGCTTCATTCATCAGATCCGTGTGGTGGTTCAGCTCATTAGCATTTGAGCATATTTGTTACACTTTTAAGGACTGTTTTTAGAAAGGCCTAACCCAACAAACGCCGTGAATTCCAAATGCTAATGGCACCATTTATCAAAACAGCCCTTTTAAACGTAATGCATAAACCTTTCTTACATGGTAGTTTCACTGTGCATTCAATTCTAGTGCAGTCCAGCGCTTCAGGCAGAGGAAATGAAGAACTTAGACAAAGTAAACATTCTAGTAAAAGGCTCTTAGATCCATGTGGCTCCTGGAGATGAAGCACTTATTTCCACAAAATTTGGCTTCTACTCTAACAGAGGAGGGTGAACCACTATGGGAAATCTGGAGTTAAAAGTATCTGTCTAGGTATTTTTATTTCTCATATCTGAAACATCTGAGCATCTTGTACCTTGTCAAAACTTTTAAAAAATGAAAACAGCCTATTTTTTTATGAGGAGTTACTTAGAGTTCAAACTTCTTTAGGCAAGGGACATCTTTTTATTTGCTGGTCACTGGGCTGTGTTACACAACAAAATTCATGCTAACAAAACTCCACTAATATTTTATTGCATTTAGCTTGTTTACTCTCTGTAGGTTCAGTGCAACTAAATGTTAGGATATCAGAAATGTTTTCTGGTTTATGATGACAATTGTTGGGGAATTGTATTAAAAGTAAGAAACCGTGCAAAAAATGAAAAAGAACACATTATTTTAAGATTGATTGTGCTGAAGATAATATTCAATGAGGAACAAATCATGGAACCAAATAATTTAACACATTCGCCCAGCTTGCCCCGGCTGTTTCTAGCATCCCAGAATTTTCCAATCTCCATGACATTTGAACATGAACCCTGTGAAAAAGCGCAGTGTCTCCCTCCCATCTGCAGCCAGCAGCGGTGCCCGCGTTGCTTTCCCTTCCGTGGAACCAGCACTTCTTATTTTCCTAGGCTCTTGCATATCATCACACTAAGTCGGCACTTCAGGATGGAATGGTTGCATTCCAAATTAACTTTTGCTGAATATTCCCTAAGGTCCCAGGTTTGGAAAACATTTAGGAATTGTCTCCGTTTCCCGTTGATGCCCCTCATCTATGGACTACGGCGGAGCGGCTCCAGGCTGCACCAGCTCGCAGCCTGACTGCGCGTGTAGCCCGGGCCCCTGTTCCCTATGAGATCATGGGGCTCTTGTGGGTTTTTTCCGCCTGTTTTATTCCAAATACAGTTGGCTTCAGGTTCCCGTCTCCTGTTATTTACAGTGTGAGCGTTTGGGCCCTTGATGCTGCAAGTGCTCACGCGTGTTTAACTCTGAGCATCTGAGCGCTCCCAAACGAAGGCCCTGGAACTCTTCATGCCGGCAACGCGCGTTCCCGACCCTGGCAATTCCTGCGTATGGTTTTCTTTGCCCCGCTGAGCAGTCTCATTAATTTCAGCAGGACTTCCCACAGTAGTAAAGGTAAAACACGTCCATAAGTATTTGCAGGTTTCAGGTCCAGGGTGACATTTCTCGTTCTGCAATGTTATTTTATCCCCAAGCCTGTTCATTGTCAAAAAATGAATCTTCAAGTAATCAAGCCTCCAAACATCCCTCAAACCCCTTCTTGGAACTTATTTTATATTCAGTTCTCTGGCAAGGCCTATGGACAGCAGCAAGGCTGTCCTAAATCAAATAATCTTAAGAATCTGACAAGAATTGACAAGAGCCAAGTATGGCTGAGTTAGAGCTTAAACCAAGTTCAAGTGAATCGTTCTCTCTGCTGTACTTCAGTTTTAGTAGAGCTGCTTGCAGTCTCTCTGTGTTTCATCTGATTTTGTTTTTTTTCAGCGATAATCTAGACGGGAATTGAAAACAAGCGATTTTTTGCTGAACAGCTAGAATTTGTGTTCTTAAATGACCTGGGCTACAGGCCTCTGTTGAATTTCTTAGCCCTTCTGTTTTGTAACACTTTATTGCATTGTGCACTAGAGATTTGAAGCAGGACTATTGAGTAGTTTCACAGCTTGGGTACAAACTCGGTCCCTGTTTAGCTCTGCTCTGCGCGTCCCTTCCCAAAGCACCGTGTGGATCGGGGGGAAGCAAAACGCCTGGAGGAAACTCTTGCAACTCCTACATGAGCACACGGATCCCATCTTTTGGCGGTTTGTATCCTTCCAATGCACGCGTAGTGCTGCTCCAAAAGTGTGCCCAGGACTACAGGTGCGAATAAAAATAATTGCTCTTGCAAAGAAGCACAATTAGTCATCAGCACATGCAGCAGCTTTACATGAACGTGAAATCGTGGAGACTGTGCATTCAATGGCATGACAAACTGGCTTAAAAATCAGACTCAGACAATCCCATAACTCCATAATCCCCAAATATAAACAACTGACATGGATTTCATGTTCCAATGTATTAGAAGTGGGAAGCATCAGTTGTTTTAGATGGAAACACAGCAAATTACTGTATCTGAAACTCTGTCACTTGCTCCAAGCAAAGCTCAAACAAATTATGGCTTATCTGAATGATTTCAGATAAAATTTCACATAGGATTACTAAAATGTTCTTTGTTCTCTAAACTTTAGAGCACTTATGGAGGGGAACTGGCAACATGGACAGTGTTTTATGATAAAAATGTAATAACAGCTTTAGAGGAAGAAAAGCAGCTGTGCATAAGCAAAGTTAGAATAAACTTGGAATTTCTGGAAATTTTATTAGTGAAGATAGAGCTTTTTTTGCCCATGGGAAGATTAACACGTGTGTGTTTTGTAAGGGAGAGGGAAATATAGTTATCTCTATTATGCACAGAGAATAAGAAGGATCTAAAACTCTCCTTTTTGCATGAGAAAAGATGATTGCTCTTTTTTCAGAAATAGAATTTCATATTTTTTAGTGATTTTTTCCCCTAATCCATGAAGCTGATTAACAACTGACCAAAATATACTTACCCAAGAACTGCATTTTTGTAGTTAGTTATTTTGATTTCTTAAGTGTTTTAAAACTTTCAGGCTAAGATTCCAGTTTTGGATTACAGCATGTCTGAAATCTTTGTATTTCCCATATTTCAACTCCTAAAAGCCAAGGAAGAAGGAAAGGCAAACAAAACAAGTTAAACAAGTGTTTATTAAAAATGGGCAAAAAAATCTTTTCAGCTATAAAAGAACGAAGTTTCATTAAATTCAGAGGAATTAGACCCACTTACACTAGCAGAAAATATGGCCATTTTTTCCCTCTCCTTTACAATAATTTCTCAAATGCTATTTTTAGCAATCCTAGGGGGAGGGGGAAAGTAGGGTGGAAAACAGTTACAGCCATTTTATCACATTTTACTCCTAACAATGCAGTACAAATGAAAAGAAACCATAATGCTCTGTAGAATAATACATTAATCATCATCAGTCGTCATTCAGTGCAGTACGTTCTTTCCACACCATGCAAAATATGAACAGATACCCTCATGAGAAGGAGAAACGTCTTATCTAATCGTTCACCTAGCCCGGAATACATAATGGGTTGCAGTTGGGTTGGGTGTTATTCATCATCCCGTGTATGGGGCAAGAAGCGTGTGATAGATTTCTTTTGAACCAGGAGAGATTTATGGAAGGTTTCACCCCTCAGGGGTGTGAAGGAAAGGGGTTAGAGGCCCATCTAGCTGGAGTATTTTTACTGAGTGACAGACTGGTTATTTTTCCTTAAGAAAAAAAGTCAATTTCACTGGAAAAAATACTTTTAAAAAATATTTTTCATCAGGAATTAACCAGCTAAGCTTGGTAAAATAGGCCTGAGCATTGGCAGGTTTCTTCTTCAGCTCAGCTGGACACACAGCAGGACGCCCGGTGACCTGGCCTTGCTCTGGGTTTGCAAAAAGACCCGGGGCTTGAGTCAAAGGGCGCTCAGCACCCGTGGGGCCTGCGACCAGGGAGCCACCAACCAGCAAGACAGCACATCGGATCTGCTGGGGTTCAACAAGCCAAGAAAGAAAGGAAGTCCCAGGTTATCCAGATACACTGATTTAATCAAGTTTCTAGCTCAAAATGGAGGTTTGGTACCATATCATCTCCAGCCTTCACTCCGTTTTTTCATTGACTCCAAAGCCCCATCATTACTCCTGCCAGCAAAAAATTATTGCAATTGGGAGCCAATGGTGGAAGCACTGAAAGAAGGATGAGCAGGAGGTTTCCTAGAGAAGCAGTGAACAGAAGAATAAAATAGGGCAAAAGGAGGAGGAGTTTCCAAATTGCTTGGATATTTCTGCAGATCTCAGCCTAAAACTCTTCATAAAAAATTTCCCCAGAGTGATCCTGTTCTTTGTCCCTCCCGCTCTCTCTTTTTCTTATATATTATATATGCATTTTATATACATATATTTCAATGCTAGTCCTTGCATCTGTCTCATAAATATATCCCATAAGTGTGTGCATGCTTATGTATGAAAATATACTTGGTAGAGTGCTATAATGTTTGTACCATTTCCAATCTTCTGTATCTCTGAAAAATAAGTAGGTGCTATACTTATGTCATTTATTGCTATTTGTTTCTTTATGTTGGTTCCTCTTAAAGTGTTCTTCTTATAGCATAGCTCTAGGGCATCCTTGCACACAGTTATGATACATAAAAAACCTCAAAAGCACAATTTAAACTGCAGCACCTCATCTGCTCTCCCTCTTTGTTTGTATTTTTCCCTCTGCCGAACATCATATCCCTCTCATTTGGCAATATAATGTGATCCACCGTAAAGAAATCCAGCACAATGGAGGGTGAGTCATTCTGGCTGAAAGGTTATGGCCAGATCCTGCATTTCTTCCTCCAGAAAGCTCCTGGGAGATTCAATAAGTGTTTCCTGAGTTGGGAATCTCAAGGCTTCGTCTTAAACAATGTATGCTGGCATGGGCTGCCTTTAATAGTTTTTATAGTCATTGCCATTTCTCTTTGCACTGTGCCAGTTCTTCCTTGTTCTTTGTTCTTGGAGGATCAGAATAAGCCATCCTGGAAAAAACATGCTCTTTAAATAATACTTATCTGGGAAATGGTTGTACGGAAATTTCAGAGGGATCTCAGTTTAGACCTTCCAAAGTCCAGGCCAATGGACTGAAGAGGGTTTTTGTGATATACATGATGGACTTGCAAATCTGTCATGTGCAGCTCAGCAAAATACCCCATGGCTCCAGTGAATGCTTTGTCTGAGTCAGAGTTTGTAGCCCGAAAGGCAGGAAAGATTTTAAGTGCCTAATATTTGGACTCCCTGTTGTTTTGTGGCATTTTTAGCTCCGTGTCAGACAGGCTGGGTGCAAAGGTGCTCAAGGCAGCAGGCTGTGGAGCTGGAGGAGCTGAGTGAGGGGAGCCCCGCACAGCCCTGCGCGGCGCTGGGTGCGCTGGCCTTGGAGAGCTCTAACGCGGCGTGGCAGCTTGTCCCCTGGCGTGCCCTGCCTTCCTGGGCAATAATATCGAGGTTTAGAAACCTAAAAATAGGGTCAGCAAAGAAACTTTCCCTGAGGAGGAGCCATCCGAACTAGTCAGCAGAAAAGGGAGGCCCGAAGTTCCCCGGGCAGCTCAAGCTCCTCTCCCGCGTGGGGCTCGGAGCCGAGTGGTCCTGCCTGGAGCTGAGCGGTGTCCGGAGCTCCGAGATGCTGCCGGTGGGTCCAGCTCTTCTTGGAGGGATGGGACCATCCTCTGCCGAACTGGATCTGCTGCCAGTACTGCTGCCTCCCGGGAGAGCACAGGGACCACCCCCCTCCTGCTTTGCATAGGAAGATATCAAAAAAGGGAAGGAGGGCAGATAGAAAGGCAGATTAAGGCTGTTGCCTGGGCTGCTCTTAGAGAATGTGGGAGAGTCATCTTCCAGTTTCTCATCTAACGAATATTCAAATACATAGATAAACTGGAACGGTTTCAGCTGGAAGACACCCACCTCTCCATGGATGGAGGACCCGGGGCCTCTGCTGTGCAAGGCCAGAGCTGAGCTGAAATTCCCACTTGGAATCAGGGCACAGAGGGGTTGGAGCTGGAGCCTCCCACCCTAAGAGCAAATAAACTGACTGAGGAGCTACTGCCTCCTACCCCATCCCAGGTGCCATCCCAAAACACCCCGGCCAGGTCAGGCCAGATGGACCCATTGAGGCAGCAGAACCTTTCCCTTGTGAGCCAGGAGAGATTGAGAGACCACAGGTGCCACAGGAGAGCAGAGAGATTCTGCAGAACGTCAAAAACGCAAGAACCTGGCACGTTTTATTAACGAGCCATCGGCACCTGAGGAATCCGGGCTCCTGCAGACAGGCTGAACAAGGATCTGAGCCTCCTCTTTCAGAATTAGCAGCACCTGCAGCGTCACTGAGGTGCCCGTGTCCCTGCGTGACCACAGGCTTTCCAGATTTTTCCTTGCCTGCGTATTTTGAACTCTCCGGAAAGCTGCTCTCCAGGGATTTTTTGCTGTTCCTTATGCGGCATCAGTCACACGTCAGCTCGGGGCTACTCCCCGGTGCCTTGCAGGGAACAATAATGCGGGTGAAAAAATATGTCCCCTCGCAGCCTCGGATTGTTTGACTCCCTCCTATATCTCCTGGCATATACCTGTGTGCTTATTTACATATTAATGTGCACGTAGTTGCAGACCCACATATTTAGCAGGACACGGAAACCGGAGGAATAATCTATAGAAAGGAGAAGTAAATCATTCTGATTTACCGCCTAACATTTAAATGTTTTGAGGTCAGACCTCCGAGAGAAAATAATTCACAACTGGATATATAGCTTCTACAGGCTGTACATTTATTGCCAACGAGTACAACACAGATTGTTTTTTACGCGCCTGCTTTTTATTGCCGTAGATGCTGTTGCAGGATAGTTCACATAAACATTTATATAGGGTTTAGAAAACAGTTGTTAGCGAGGAGGAAGCTCTTGGTGTTTACCCAGCTCCGAACAAAGCCACCGCACGGAGCTTCCTCTAATTGACATGTGGGCGGGTTTTTTTCAAGTCACTGACTGGAAGAAGTGAGTGTCTGAGATTTATTCCTGACAGGACTTAAATTACTGGTAGCCTGACACATTTGTGAACAATTACTAGACGCCGAGGTGTTTAAAGTAATGGGTACTGTTTGCTCGAGGGATGGGGAAGTTTCGAAACCATTAAAACAAAACCCTTTTCCATTTGATTAGTAAAAAGCAAATGCATACATTTATTTTGCTAAGAGGCACACGTATATTTGACTTCTTCCAGATCTTTTTCTCCTTGGAAATCGCGTGGATTTCCTTACCAGTAAGTTGCTCTGTGTGTGCGCACGCGTTGGCTGGCAGAGCTTGCAGTCGGCTCCAGGCGTGTGGCACTTAGGAGTCTGCAGGTTCCCCAAAAGCGAAGCCACCAGAAGTGTCTTGATTAGGAAAGAGTCTTACTGCTAAGTTGTCCAAATTAATAATAATAGCAACGTCTATTTTTGATGTCCTTTTATTTTCAGTGAAAGAACTGAAATGACCTAAAAACTTACCCGTTTGTCTACTGACCACTAAATGCTACTAACACTTAAGGAAAATAATCTATTCCTCATTCTCTGATTAATCTACACTACCTTTATTTGTTTATTGGTAACTCTTTGAGGGAAAGGTTGTATTTATTTCTGGTATTTGCATTCACTGCCCATGTGCACTGACTCCCCCCATTCCCTCCTTGCAGACCCTGGGTCTAGGAAACGTCCTTCATCTCAACCCGCTCTGAGGCGGCCACTCGAGAGACTCATCTCCAAAATGGGGTATTTTATTGCCCCGGGCTGCTAAAGGTCTTTAGGGAGCATCCTACATACGCACTGAACTATGTGTACACCCTTTTATCCCTCTTCTCCCATTAATCCTGTTTCATTGTACAGGCACCATTTCCGAAACTCATGTTGTTCTGATGTTCTGTGATAAAAGTGAAAAAGACCTCTACGAACAGTCAAAAAATAAAAATTTTAGATGGCGAACAGGATTTTTAGAGGCTAGTAAGCCGCTCCCTTGCTAATGCAGTGGCTGGAAACCAGATCCGTCCTCCTTGCTGAGTCAATGGAAACGTTCGCAGTGTCCTCAGCGCGGCGGCCGCGGGAGAGCTGCTCGCAGCATCTGCAGCACTAACAGGTTGGGAAGCAAAGCCACGAGCTGTGTGTGCACCGCTGGGGACCCCGGCACGCACATCCTCCCAGCCGGGCTGCCCACAGTTGTGACACTGGTTTAAGCATGTTAAGCTTTCAGAGAAATAAATTCGATTTTGGTCCTGTCTTCTTTTTCTTCCTGCAGCCACAAGGATAAAACATTGCTCTCAGGAAGCCCAAAGGTGAAGTCCTCATGTAATCACATTGCCCCCGTTGGAAGTCCTCCCACGGTTATAATAGGACTCCTACAATATAAATGTGACCGTTTGTCACACGGGGAGTTTAGTCCTTCCCAAAATAAGCCCTTTTCTTGTAGTTATGTAATGTACTACAGAAATATGCATCTGTGTGTTCTGCTTAAATTTCTGTGCAACCCTCCCGATTTAAAGAAGTCCAGGTAGTATCAGAGCAGGTTTTTTCAGCCCCAAACACTCAGCTGGCCCCGTGCCCGCTCCCACGCGCAGTGTCGGTGCATCCCAAAGGTGTTTTTCCCCTTGGAAAAGCCCGGCGGTTTCCCCGCTGCCTCGGCGACAGCTGTGCAGAGCCCCAGCCTTCGGCAGGAGGGCCGTGGAGGAGGAGAAGGGCAGCATCTTTCCAGCCCGCTTTGGGAAAGGAGGGTTCATGGCAGGAGGATTCCTTGCTTGATCGTGTCTTTCCTGGCCCGTCGTGACGCTGGAGTCAGGGATTTCTGGTGTTGCAGCTCTCTCTTGGCAAGGAGCAGGACTCAAATGTCAGGGCCAGTGGGTCAGTAATTTTTGCTGTTGCACAATATCAGTGCATGTTGGTCTATAACAGTTATGGAAAAAAGGACTCTCCGTGTCTTACCGATGGAATTCCCAAGGCGATTTACATCGGCTTCCTTGTGGTGAGAGCTCCTGAATGTTTGTCCCATGCGTAGGACCCTCTCCACTCGCTCACTGGGCAGCTGAGCCGCTCCTCATCCAGAGCCACGGGGCAGATCCTGGCAAACCTGCAGCTTTGCATCCCTGTGCCTTGGGTGTGGGTTTTTTGGTTGTTTTTTTTTGTTTTTTTTGTGCGTGTGCCAGTTCGTGATGCATTGAGCAGTAAAACAATTTGTAGCGTGCTGTTAGCACAAAACAATGAAAATAATATGAAAAATAAAGGACGAAACTACAATGAATGCATCTATTTTTACGCACTGTGTTCTATCTCAAGGAAACTTCAGAGCCTTCAGCAAAAGAACCCAAAACACTCGTAGGTTATAAAGTCACTATAAGGATTGTTTTTCCTTTTTCAAACGTTGTTCTTCTTTATTTAGAAGAAGAAGAAGTAAAAGGAGGGGCAGATGTTCCAAACTTTCTGCCATCCTTTATAATGATTCAGGGCGGTGCCTCTTCTGTAGACGAACTCTGTGCTGTTTTGCTCACATATTCATAAATTTTTCTCATTTGTGAGAATCACTGAATAGAGCATGTGAATTGTTTTACCCGGTAGGTGGTGGAGCAATAATGAAGCATTGTGATTAAGTAGTGTTGGAACATCTTATCTTCCTCACTGAGTGGGAGGCACCATTAGTAGTAAAAGTAATTACCTGTGTAGAACATGCTGATTGTGCTGAGTGTCTACTCCATGGCACCGAGAATGTCTTCTCAACTTCAGGCACTTTAAGAGATCTTCATTTGCTGATAATTTCACATTTTAAGCAATAACGCTTTTTAAAAATTATTTTTCTTTGGTGTCAAAATTACAAATAAACTTTCCGAGAGCTTTTTCAGCTCATCAAAATTCTGTCCTTGCCACTGTGGTTGCAAAATCAGATGATGAAAAGCTGGCAGAGAAGGAACAGGACTGTGAGAGCAGGACGAGCTCCTCGGCGGGGACCAGGGCTGCCCACGGGAGCGATGCCCTCGCCAGCCTCGGGCAGCATTACCTGTAATATCAATGAAAACGACAGGGAAAACGAGTCAGAAGCAGGACGTGGTGCTGAGCACCGAGAGGAGTTCTCAGCTTACAGCAAATCCCTTGAACGGGGGCTCTGAGGAGGCTGCAGCTCCCGATGGCATCAGCCACTTGCAGGGCTGGTCTGAGAGCAGCCCATGTGCAGCGTAACACGCTCCGTCCTCCGGTCTGCATTTCAGCAGGATTCATCCATCTGCCTGACAGTTTGCAGTAACTTGGGGAATAAAATATGAAGATATCATGGAAATCAGCAGATCTTTCTATCACAGAAAAATAGGTTTGCTTTTCATTTGGTCTATAGGCTGCAGTTTCTGTAGCTCATGTAGCTGTGGAATCAAACCTGACTGCTGATCTGGTACTTGCAAACGCTCTTCACTACTTTGGAAAACTTACAAAAAGACCGAGCGTCCAACGGGGCCCGTGTCTTTGTGCTGAAAAAGAAAACGGAGTAAGAGCAGTTGTGGTTAGATACAGGACTGATCTGAAGCCTGCTGCAGTCCCAGCAAAGGGATTCACCTTGACTTTTAAGATTAATATCCAGAGTTTGAACACGGTATCTAACATAAATGCAATACTGCTCCACTCCTGAAAGGCATTTGAGTAAATCTGTAATAAGGCAGCAACACTTGTAGATAGGTAGAGTCAAATATGACAATTAAGAGCAGAGGAAAAGCCTGGGGCAGGGGCTGTGTTTTCCCTGTCCTTTTCTCTGTACTTAGTGCATGTTTTTCCTTCGGCTGTTTTAGGAGGATAATAGGGCACAGAGACTGAAGATAGGCCAAAACTCAGGAAAAGGTGACAAACTGTTGTTAAACTTTGCATTTATTTTTCTGTCATGCACGGTCTTTTCCATCTCTTCCAAAATTTGTTAAAAGAGTGGTATGAGTTTAGTCAACAGTCTTACTATTAGATATTTCAGAGGCTTTTCCCAGTTGTTCTGCTACAAACACAGTTTCTAAATGTTGCTATTTTTTAAGGCTCCTGGGGAAAATATATATTTTAACATCTATAAAAAAAAGCTTTGTTTCTTTCATAAGTGTTTTGTTTTTATTGTATTTATTGGTGAATCTGCGATGCGTTTTACTCATGTTGTAAATCAATAGAGTTCTGGGTAAACTGTCTGTGACCATGACTGAAACTTTGAGGAGTAAGTTTATGAGTGTTGGAATATTAAACTGATAGAGCCAAAACTGTGGAAATGTATTTTAAATAATAGAAAAAAAAATAACCAGTGCATTTCTGACTAAATTAAACCCAGATAACAATAGGAACCATGTGAAATTTGGCAGTTTTCCTTTCCAGAAGAGAATGCAACATTTTTCTACTGTGTTAGTTTCTGGGGGCTTGATATAGCTTGATTAGAAATAAATGAGAAGTCAACATGAATGTTAAGCTAAATGTGTAAGATCCAAGCAGATTTAGTGTAGCACCACGCAACTGCACATTTTGGGTGGTTTTAATTTGCAGCCGAAATTGGGCCTGAGCAAATTTTCTTCTTACTGGTCTCAGAGTAAAGGGAAGTATCTGAGAGACCTGGAAAATATTTCAGGGAAGGAGTTTTAGGAGCTGAAGACCAACTGAGATTAACTGAGGCCAAAATCAGACACACTTTGCTATACAAAGTACAGGTTAATTGCTATAATTTCCAATTTAGTGATTTAAAAAAAAAAAAAAGTGAATATGTGTTGTTCACTGCTGGTGTTTACAAGGACGAGCTGCCTTCAAGGACACCGACCAGGCAATTTCCTCCCCTTAGTGTGGCATGAAAACAGTGAACAGAGAATTTCCTTGTAGTAGGAATAGAAGCAAGATAAAAACAGCATGGTTGAATTAGTTTAGTATTCTTTTTTTGTTTTGGTCCTACCAAAACTTAGGAATATTCCTCTTCTGCAGGAAACCGTTCAGCATCACATGTGGCCACGTGTTTTTCAGCAAGGTATTGAAAGCCCAATGGAGTGGTGCTCCTAAAAGCAGGAATCCAGCCTATCTGTGTCTCCAGTGCTCACTGCAAATGGGAACACCTTTATCTTGTAATCAGGGCGTTAGATAAATCATTATTAGTGGCAAACTTTTATCCTGTGCTGTGAGCCCATTGTGCTAGAAATAGCAGCGCTGTTGAAAAAGGCAATTGCTGATCCGGCTTTCTGATTAACCTACTAAATTACACATGTGCATGGAACCCAATAACATTTTCCCCCTGCAAATGCTATATATTTAAGTTTTATGCACACAAGTAACTGGCTGGGTTTGTAAGAGGATTGTTTATGTTAAGGTAATCTAAAATCTGAGACGGAGTTTGGAGCAGCGCAGACGTGTTGTGCCTGGTTAGCACCAACCAAAACATTGCAGTGCTTGTTTTAGGAAGAGCATCCAAATTCTGAATCTTGATTCTTATCCATTGCTTTCTGAGACACACAGAAATGTAATTCTAAACAAAAACTTACGCAGGAGGGAGGGAAAGTGAAGTGAGATGTTTTGGTCGTGGTGGGTTTGTTTTAGGAAAAAAATATAAAAGAAAAAACATTTCTGGCACTTGGAGTGTTATGTGGGTTTACAGTCCATTTTGGAATATGCAAATCTGTCACAATCAATATTGTTCCTGATAAAACTGAACCCGAGACAACCTTTTTACAAAGAAGCAAACTCTGATCTCTGCACTAAGTAATGAAATTTGCAAGGGAAAATTGATAATATGTGATGGAAAAAAGGCACATGCACCTGATATGAGTTAGTGGATAAAATATTGGACAGAAATTGTTAGCATGATGGGAAATTAAATTACCTTAAACAGTATTTGAGCATGAAGGGAGCAGAAACTTGATTAGGGAAATCATTTTGGATACTTTTTTAGTTCTTCCTAAGTTCACAAAGGCCAAGAAAGGCCTAGAACTAACGGAGCCTCGCAGGGCCGTGTCTGGAAGGAGACGGAGGTGAAGGGAGCACCGCGGGGATGGCCCAGCCGCTGCCTCCCCCGCGCTGGCCGGGGGCTCCACAGCGCGTCCGAGCAGTGTCTGCTGTGAGCTCAACCCAACCCCACCGAACGCACCTTTCCACAGCGCCAAGGGCCTCTTGGAGAGATGAAAGCGCTTTCCTTGCAATGACAGAATATTTCTACTCTGTTCTCCTTCCGTGTCTGTGTGTGGAGGCTGTCTGGGATAAATGCTGTTAAGCCGTGTTTGTTCAGCATTGGGAAACGGAGCTGGGAGAAGACAGACAACAAATTGACTTGTCTTTTATCCAAAGAGCAGTCTGGGCTTCACGACCCCTCCTGGGACCGCCAGAGCCACAGTGGGAGGACGGGCCCGGATAGGAGACCGGGGCAGGAGGGAGAAGGGGACAACCCCCGGCTGCTTGGCCAAGTTCAGAGCCCCAACCCTAGCGCGATGATAACATGGAGATCAGAGTCAATAAAACACATGGAGGCAAATGTATGCTTCTAATTTACATTAGGGAACTTAAAAGTTGTGAAATATGTGAAGAACAAACTGTTGTGAGAAAATAAGTGCCAGCCTTCCTGCAAATTTTGTATCTGATTCTGCAAGCATGGGAAGTCTTCAGCACTGTTCCCGACTTGGCTGCCAGTTTATGTGGGAGGGGAAAGAGCCATTTTGCTCTAGGGAAAAAAAAAAAAATTAAAGTTCCATGATGAGAAGGGGTTTTGTTTGTTTATTTTTGTTTTTCTGCATGAAATGAGTTTTGCAGTGTAAAATAATGGCCCAAAGGCTGAATTCTGTCTCCATTGGCTTCAGCTGAGAGGTTACACATGTGCTTCTGTGTTAGGATTTTGGCAAGTTAACTGAGCCTGGGTATATATGTGCATGCACACACATACGTTGTACATGTGTGTGTACATGTACATACTTTCGTCCGGACTGGATTGTTAAAGCAAGTATCTGTTCCAGACAATGTATTGTTTCAGTTCTGTGGATGAGGAAGATAGAGCACAAAAAGCACAAATTATGACAAAGAAACATAAATCTTCCCTCTGTCATGAAATTGCATGTTCATTTCTTAAACATAAAGGGGAAGATTAAAAAAAAAAAACTTGCTCATACAACAGTTGCTGTTTAGGAGTCCGAGTGGATCTTCAGCTGGGGTCAGGCAGCATTTAGGGACCCAAATGAAGTATGAACATTTTCACATGTGCTCTATTGTGGTCCCATCTCCCAGGAACAGGAAAAAGGGGGATTTCTTTTGAAAATCTGCCTGTTTCATGTAGGTGTTGGTTTGGAAGCTGACGCCTTTTGAAAATCTGGCCTTTGAGGTCTATTTTTAAAATACAGTTTCTACTTTTTCAGACACAATTTTGTGATCTCAGTTAATTAGGGGAACAGCCATGTGGTTAGACATCTGAGTGCTAGTCTGATTGCTTGTTACAATGACCAAGTTAGAAAATGTGGCCCGATGTGGTTTTGTTGTTATTTTGTTTTTTTGCTTTCCGAGTAGCCTGGAATCTGGTTTTCAGGCTTTGTTGGACTCCATTTCTGACGCTGTAACAAATACAGTCGCTCTTCAGTAAGACTGATGCTGGTGGACATAAAGAAAATTCCGATGGAAATGACATCTTTTATTTCCAAATGTCAGTTCCTGCAGCCTGCGCTCTGCGTGAGCACTCAGAGCATCGATACGGGAGACTCCTCTCCCGCTTGCAACGCACACATCCAAAATCAGACATAGAAGAGAGCTCTCTCTTTGAGGATCAATTGAAATTAAAATTTAGGTATAAAAATCTCTTAGTCAATGGTCTGAATTGCAGGCTTGCTTGCAGCTGAGAATATCACGCTAATACAATCTTATCTTTCTATTAAAACTTCATTTTAAGAGTCCTCAAGTTATACAGAGAAGGAAATGGCAAACCTTCTGCGCTGTTGTGCCCTCAGTTGCCCTTTTTTGAACTGGACAAGAGTAATTGAGGGCAGAATTTATTCTGTTTTGTAGAATTGGGCTAGCAGCTTGAAAGAGAAATTATCCCGCTAACCGGCTGCTATTGTGTGCTCTGAAAGCACCGCGGAGCCTCATCCGCGAGCCCTGCTCCGCGTGCGCAGAGTTAGAGCTGCTTCCACGGCCAGGAGAGAACATTCAAAAGCACAAAATCTCACAAAACGGAGCTGCAAAACTTGCAGGCCAAATTCCTAAGAAAATCTCTCTGCTTTTCTAGGGTGCTGATTTCCCAAAGACAGACTCTGATTATCAGCACAGAGCAACTGTGGTTTTTTTCACTTAGCTTTCCTAATTGCTGACGGTCCCTCAGGACGCGGGAGCCTGGACCTGTTTATGTCACTAGCCTAGTGCTCCCCCAGGTACAACCTTAAAAACACAACATGGCCCAAGAGGTTGGTGGCAGGATCACCAAAAAAGTGAGTAACGCTCCTCATAGGAGGGAAGTCTTGTGTTTCAGTAGCTGCTTTTATATGAGCAAGTTGTTATTGCTGCACTGCACCCTTGCTAAAAATGTCCAGCACAGTTGCCCTGTAACGTCCCAGTTCTGCAATTTCCGCCCTGTTGTAGTTATTGCTGCTAATATAGCAGCCTGCAGTCAGGATTAAGACCTCATTGTGCTCGGCACAGTATAAATACATAACAAGATGCAGTCTCTGTCACGAAGAGTTTACAGATTGTCACCAGCTCCAAGCAGGAGCAGATTCCTCGCTCGAGTCAACAGCGCTCTGTGTGGGCAAAACAGCCCACGGCATTTTGAGTAATGCAGGAAAGAGGCAAAAAGGGGATTAAGCGAGGACTGAAGACAAGAAGAAGCAAAGGGCAGAGGTGTCATGGCTCGAGGAGCTGATCCAGGCTTTCTAGAACATAAAAGCTGCGGTGATTTCAGCGCGGGATGATGAGCTGAGCTCTGCTGAGCGTGGTCGCTGCTCTCTGGGTGTTTCCACGGTGCAGTGCAACCCCTGAGGTCTCTGCAGGGCCTGTGGTTGGCCCCTTTGGGTGGCAGTTCCTCGTGGAAATCAGTCAGGCAGGTTGGGAGAGGTTTAGCAAGGATAATGTGAATGGATTTATGGATGGGAGAAGGAGGAGAGCAAAGCCTTGTGGCGGATGGCGGGTAGGGATGGTATGTGGAGGCCACTGTTACCACCAATGTCTGTTTGAGCTCATTTCTGTTCAGTAGGCTGCTCTGTGGTGCTTAGCAGGGATAGAGACAATTTGCTAAAGGCCTGAACTGTATAAAACATAATGCTGGGAAAAATGCATTTTCCTGTGGTTACATACTCTTCTTTTGACATACTTAGCACTCTTCCATCTCCCCTGAAACCTGTAAACGTTTTTTTTTCTCTTCATTATGTGTTAGGATGCCAAAGGTGTGATCCAGAGCACTTGAAAGTAAATGCGAAACTTGTTTTTAAAGTTATTGATGAGTATAGGAGTCTGCAGGGGCAATGCAGAAGCTGTTCTCACCCTGTCCGGGCTGTGCTTCCTCCTACCGCACTCGCTTCTCCATCTGTGGGATGGGTTTATTCCCAGGGATTTCACTGCAGTTGGCTTCTGTATAGAAAAGCACCAAAAAGCTGAAGCAAGTGGGTGTCTTCTGCGTCTTCCAGCCCATATCTAGATTCACTCTCTGATGATTTTGACGATTTTCTGGTCGGGTCCTTTCATCTTCCTGCCCTTCTCAGTCTGGCTTTGCAGCTGTCCATGCTGAACATCTGCCACAGGAATGTCAGGAAAACAGGTGTCCTTTTATTTTTTATTTTTCCCCCAAAAGCAGAAACTCCAGTCTCCTGTGGCATCTGCCGGGGGCAGAGCAGACTTTAGTGTTTTTGCTTTCCTTAGCACAGGGCTGGCTCTCTGCTGGAAATCATCACCGCAGAGCAAGGTGGGGACAGGCCAGGCATGTCCTGCCTCTGCTTTCCATGAGGCAGCCCTCAGGATGGGACTGTGGCAGGAGTGTATTATTTTCTTTACCATTACTTACCATTATGTTCTAGTTACATTGCCTTGTATTAACCAATATCAAAGAGCTATTGAATTAAGCACTGAACATGTATGTAAAAGTTAGAAATGAACTAAAAAGAAATTCAGTGTGACACCCATTTAACAGAAGAGGAAGTAAAGCCAAGACTGAGCAACTTATGGTTTTGGAGAGAATCAATAGACAGTGCTGTGTCAGAGGCAAGAATTGAACTGCTTCTCCATAGGGCCTTTCCTCCTGGCATATTGCCCTGCACCTCAACCTCTCTCTTTTTCTATGTCCGGGTCCAGCTCCCTGCCGGGGTTCAGGACATCAGACCCCCATATCTTCTACCCTAAGACCCCCATATCTTCTACCTTTCCAGCCTCTTGGTGAAGGGGGAGAAGGTCTCCACCAGCTGAAGACATGCAGCTAGGAAGAAAGAATTAAGATTAATTGATGCAGCAGGAGAAAGAGCACTAAAATAGGAGGATTCCTTTGTCATCCGGTGGTGACAGTTTACTGACAAGAATGAATTATGGATCCTGACCTGGCTCCCAGGACGATTCCTAAATTTTATCTAATGACTCCAGAGAAGAAGTCTGTAAAGTTCTGGGAGCAGAGACCAGGAGCAGGACTGTCCCCCTCTGTGTCCCTCCGGCCCGGGTAGGTTTGAGTTATTTTGCATGCAGTGAAAGAGCTTTCACAGAAGAGCCCCCCAAGGCTGGGACCGCAGTAGGGCGGGTTGGGGCACCCCACAGATGTGGGCTCAGCCCTGAGGCTGAGGGGTGAAGGGACGCGGCCTTCCCACGTCCCGGCTGAACGCGTTAGCCGCGAGGCTCCTGCCAGCAAGTTGGTATCGCTGCTCCGCCGGCCGCGCTTTTATGAGGAATGAAGCTTGCTACGTTCCTTGGGGAAGAAAAAAAAGGCAGATGTTGCTCCCCTCAGGGTCAGCTTCCAGCCTGGACCCCGGGTGGGAAAAGCCGCCATCCCGCAGCCTGGTACGAGGTGTCCGGAAGACGAGACCTGGGGGACGCTCTCCCGAGGGCCTCGCAAGGCCTCCCCTCCGCTCCGGAGCAAGGCCAGAGCCGCCAGCGGCCGCTCCGCGGGAGCTGGGCCGCAGCACCGGGAGCAGCCGGGGCGCCCGGCCCGCTGCCCTGGCGCGTGGCCGCAGCGTTGCCAGCTGTGGGTTTGTCCGGAGCAGCTCGGTCACCGCCGCCACGTTGCATCAGCTGCCTTCCCGCACGGCCCCGTGCGCGCAGGCCCCGCCGGGGCCGGAGGCCCTGACTCATCCCCTCGCCCGGCGCGCTCACAGGCTGCGAGCTGTTCGAGCGATGCTCAGGATGGGTGGGAGGTGGTTGAACGCCCTTTGGACTCGCTTTAGAATATGTCTTTGTCCTCTCTGTTGCTGGGAAGTCAAAAGAATATGCTTTGTTTGAAATTTTACAGAGTGCAAAAAGGAAAAAGCTTCGGAATACCAAAGCCTCAAATAGGAGCTGATGGCTCCAGTCTGGGCACAGACAATTGAGTTAGAGGGAATTTATAGCAAGCCGATCTTTAATGTGTCCCAGGAATTACTTGATTTGCTTGTTCTATTCCCTAGAAGAAGAAACTGTGGGGATACAAATTTAATACAGTCTAGGAGCTTGTGTTACAGTTTACTGTGTCCTTGGACAGCTGTAAATCCTCCTCTGATGTATTTGCTTAATATTTAGACTTAACATGTTTTAACCACAAATCAGGCTACAATAATGAACTTGGAATCCGTCCAGCCCTTATCCCAGAGTCCCTACAAACAACTTGGGTCCCGGGGGGGAAATGATGGTGATCTACCTGTGAATATCCTCAGTCCCCTCTCGTTTGGACAAGACACAATAAATCCTGCATCTGAATCTCAGTTAATGCAGAGATTTACATTGCCCTGTACTGATTTACACCAGCGGAGGAGCTGATTCCATCAGGAACAAATTCAGTGTTTTAGTTCACCAATCGATCCACAGCTCAACTAATGAAACTTTGCAGCCCTTAAAATGTCCTGGCTCCAACTTGAATGTCTCGCTGCATCTGGGTTTTCTCTCATCAGCACTTTGGGGCTGGTACTGCATTAAAAACTGCACACACGACTACAGTTAAGCTTCTCAATAATGAAGTCACTTTATTTATTGAGAAATTTCATCACAGGATACATAGCTCGCACGACTGGAGCGCTGCCATGGAAGGCTATGTGCTCTTTAGGAAGGACAGGCTGGGAAGGCGAGGTGGTGGAGTTGCTCTTTATGTGAGAGAGCAACTGGAATGCATGGAGCTCAACCTGGGAGTCGAGGATGAGCGAGTTGAGAGCTTGTGGGTAAGGATTAGAGGGCAGGCTAATGTGGGAGACACTGTGGTGGGTGTCTGCTACCGGCCACCTGACCAGGACGAGGAGGTTGATGAGGCCTTCTATAGGCAGCTGGATGTTGCCTCACGGTCACAGGCCCTGGTTCTCATGGGGGACTTCAACTACCCCGACATCAACTGGGAGGACAACACAGCCAGGCATAAGCAGTCCTGGAGGTTCCTGCAGAGCGTCGACGATAACTTTTTGACGCAGGTTGTGGAGGAGCCGACGAGGAGAGGTGGGCTACTGGACCTCGTGCTATCAAATAGGGAGGGCCTAGTAGGAGATGTGAAGGTGGGGGGTAGCCTCGGCTGCAGTGACCATGAGTTGGTGGAGTTCAGGATTCAACGAGGAGGAGGCAGGGCTGTAAGTAGCCTTGCGACGATGGACTTCAGGAGGGCCAACTTTAGCCTCTTCAGAGACCTCCTCGGTAGAATCCCATGGGCTAGTGCTCTAGAAGGCAGGGGGGCCCAAGAGAGCTGGTTAGTTTTCAAGCGGCACTTCCTCCACGCCCAGCAGCAGTGCATCCCTGTGTGTAGGAAGGGAGGCAGAGGGGGCAGGCGACCTGCGTGGATGAGCCGGGAGCTTGTGGCAATGCTCAAGCAGAAGGCAGCGGTATACAGAATGTGGAAAAAAGGACAGGCCCCCTGGGAGAAATACAGGAACGTAGTCAGGGAGTGCAGAGATGCGACAAGGAAAGCTAAGGCACGTCTGGAAGGCAAGCTGGCAAGGGACGTTAAAAATAACAAAAAAAAATTCTTCAAATACATTAACAGCAAAAGGAAGATCAGGGAGAACGTGGGTCCGCTGGAGGACGGGATGGGCACCTTGGTTACAAATAACACAGAAAAAGCAGAGTTGCTCAATGCCTTCTTTGCTTCGGTGTTTACCAAGGGCAGCCCTTCAGAGCCCCAGGCCCTAGAGGCAAGAGAAGAAGCGGGTGGAGAGGAAGACTTGCCCTGGGTAGAGGAAGATTGGGTCAGAGAGCACCTAAGGAACCTCGATACCCACAAATCCATGGGCCCTGATGGGATGCACCCCAGAGTGCTGCGGGAGCTGGCAGATGCCATAGCTAAGCCGCTCTCCATCATCTTTGAAAGATCCTGGAGAACGGGGGAGGTGCCGGAAGACTGGAAGAAGGCCAATGTCACGCCAGTCTTCAAAAAAGGCAAGAAGGAGGACCCAGGCAACTACAGGCCAGTCAGCCTCACCTCCGTCCCCGGAAAAGTGATGGAACGGCTCATACTGGCTGTTGTCTCCAGGCACATGGAGGACAAGAAGGTGCTCAAGAGTAGTCAGCATGGATTCACCAAGGGAAAATCTTGCCTGACTAACCTGATAGCCTTCTATGATGAAATGACCGGCTGGATAGACGAGGGGAGAGCGGTGGATGTCGTCTATCTCGACTTCACCAAGGCTTTTGACACCGTCCCTCACAACATCCTCCTGGGCAAGCTCCGGAAGTGTGGGATAGATGAGTGGACAGTGAGATGGATTAGGAACTGGCTGGATGGCAGGGCCCAGAGAGTGGTGATCAGCGGTGCAGAGTCTAGTTGGAGGCCTGTGGCTAGTGGGGTCCCCCAGGGGTCAGTCCTTGGTCCAGTCCTGTTCAATTTATTCATCAATGACCTGGATGAAGGCACAGAGTGCTCCCTCAGCAAGTTTGCTGATGATACCAAACTGGGAGGAGTAGCCGATACCCCAGAGGGCTGTGCTGCCATCCAGAGGGACCTGGACAGACTGGACAACTGGGCGGTGAAAAACCTCATGCAATTCAACAAGGCCAAGTGCAAGGTCCTGCACCTGGGGAGGAATAACCCCAGACACCAGTACAGGCTGGGGACCGACCTTCTGGAGAGCAGCTCTGCGGAGAAAGACCTGGGTGTCATGGTGGACGACAAGTTGACCATGAGGCAGCAGTGTGCCCTCGTGGCCAAAAAGGCCAATGGGATCCTGGGCTGCATTAAGAAGAGCGTCTCCAGCAGGTCGAGGGAGGTGATCCTGCCCCTCTACTCAGCCCTGGTGAGGCCGCATCTGGAGTACTGTGTCCAGTTCTGGGCTCCACAGTACAAGAGGGATGTGGAGCTGCTGGAGAGAGTCCAGCGGAGGGCTACAAGGATGATCAGGGGCCTGGAACATCTGCCCTATGAGGAGAGGCTGAGGGAGCTGGGCCTGTTCAGCCTGGAGAAGAGAAGGCTGAGAGGGGATCTAATCAGTGTATATAAATACCTCAAGGGAGGGAGTGCAGAGGACGGGGATGGTCTCTTTTCAGTGGTGGCCACTGATAGGACTAGAGGAAATGGCCGGAAACTGAAACATCAAAAATTCCATAGGAACTTAAGGAAAAATTTCTTAACAGTGAGGGTGACAGAGCACTGGAACAGGCTGCCCAGAGAGGTTGTGGAGTCTCCTTCTCTGGAGATCTTCAAAACCCGCTTGGATGCAGTCCTGTGCCACGTGCTCTAGGTGTCCCTGCGTATGCAGGGGGGTTGGACTAGATGATCTCTAGAGGTCCCTTCCAACCCTAAGCATTCTATGATTCTATGATTCTATGATTCTATGATTCTTGGCAGGGCAACTCCTGAGCAGGAAGCCTGCAGTTACAAAGGTATGCATAAACGGGTGTAAGGGCATATTGTTTGCCTTCTTTTTATTACAGGAAGGATATGGTTCGGTTGTTTTTGATGAGTTTTATTTAGTTGTACATTGGGATTTTCCTAGCCTTTAAGTTAAAACTTTGCTAATATTTCTACCATTGCTGTGTCACGGATGGGGAGAGAGGCCAGCCCGGAGGTTTGCAGGGCGCTGAGGAGACCCTGCGCGTGGGTCTGTGCCCCATGTGTGTACCTTGCTGCCCCACACAGCTCTCGTGGGCAGCTGGCATCTGCAGGGGTCGAGCTATCCTATCCTTGTGGGATGTACATGAGAAGGATTCTGGTGAAGTGATGCTATTCTTTTTTTGAAATTTTGGTTTAGTATTTTAGGATTACATAAAAAAAATCCACTGACACAAAGAACTAGCTATAGACATTGATGATTTCTGCTTCCTATGGCTATTTGATTGCCTAATTACAGTCATTTTGAGCTGATTGCATGCTCCTTTAATTTATTTCACAGCATTTGACTGCGAGGCAGGACCTAATGCAGGGTGTTTTTTACGGAGGAGAGCAGGTCTTCCTGGAAGCACCTGGGCAGCCCATTCCAAGGGAGGACCTCTCTGCTCAGCCAACAGGAATGGCCCAAACCAGGAGCCTGTTTTATCTGTCAGGTAGAAAGCCCTGGAGGCTGGGGGTGCTCTGTGGCTGCCGTAAGCCCCAATCCAAACCGAGCAGCCCAGCTCGTCCCACCTCTGCTGCTCCTCTCTGGTCCTCGTAGCTTTTTCTTGGGGTGCTCTTAGAAGCCTCCTCTTTCTGCATCATCATCTGCACATATAACTATGGACTTTCTCACTGGACTTTTTAATTGCTTTCTATTGAATCATCTCTGTCAATGCGCTGTAATACAACCCAGAAATGTAACCCAAACATTTGTCGTCAATTTTCCTTTAGGGTACAACGTTTTGGCTAGTTTTACCATTGAATTTTCTGCACTATAGGTCATGTTGTTTTGTGTAAGACACTTGTGTTGCAACAGAGAAACAAAACTGTTCTTCCTAAGCATTCTGAGAAAATGCTGCTATCAATCCAAGATACAATTAGAATTATTTTACCAGGTTATGTCAGGTTGTGAAAACAGTATCAGTAGAGGAGAAGAAAAATAAACAAGTCGTCTGTGTTCTGCCAGCTTTCCAGTTGTGGGGACGTAGCCTGGCTGCCTTGGTGGGGAAGGACACAGCTGATGACCAGTGGTTTCACATGCTTGTGAATGGTGCCTCTTATTGCTGAACTATCAGACTAGTGCTTAACGTGACTCAAACGCCATCTCAAGGGGGTAAAACGTACACAAAATACCTGCCACAAACAGCTCCAACGGCCAATGCCAAGAGCTGCACACCCGAAAGCTGAACCCACTTATATTTTGAAGGTGCTTACATGCCTATTTTGCCTACATAGTTACCACAGACCTTGTGGACAAACCCTTGCAAAGTCTCTGAAATGCACGTGGGAAGCAGCGATTAGTCCTTGTTGCAGAATTTGTGGCCATAATGTCATTTTCAAGATGTTGTATAAGCATGAAGAAAGAAGGTCCCCTGCCTATACAACCAAACAGGCCGTGGCTGTTGGAGCTCTGCAAATACCCCTGCTATATTAATTTCACTTATAATATCTCGCAAACTGTCCGGCTGTCCATGTCATGCCAGTGCTCACTTGCTCCTCTTCAGATGAGTTCTGCCTGGAATGGTTTTGCTATAAGGAGCACAAAAGTCTTTTTGATCTAACGAGTTAAGGAGAATCGGGGCTGGTTGTGAACAGACTTGCACAATGTGGGGCTTTGCCTGTATAAAAGGCTTCAGTAAGGAGACTGCTTCTCCTTAAAGAAAGGTTTCCAGAATTGGACCCGATGATAGCTATAAAAACTGTTTTTTCAAAATGATTTTTAGAGCCACTTAAGAATTTGAGAGCATTTATATTGTTTACAGTAACAAAGAGACTCTGAAGATACTGACCTTTGAGCTTTGATTTTAGAAGTTATGTGACTAATCCAGTTTTTACAGATGGCTCTTTTTTTTAATGCTCATTGCAAACTTCAAGGGAATGCTTTAACAGGACGGGATTTGAGTTTAAGCTTCGCAAAGTTTCAGCTTTGGCCTGGTACCAGTAATTATACAAAGAAAATTGATTTCATAAGCTCAAGCTGTTGTCTTAGTGAAAACTTTTGTGTGAGGAACTTTCATTTTGTTGCATCTCCCCAGCAGTGATGAAGTTTACTAACACATCCTGCTCAAAAAAAGCTGACAATTTTAATTAAAAAAAACCCTATTAACAACAGCAACAAAGTCGTGAAGCTTCATTGGCCCTACAGAAGTGCAGAAAGCCGAGTCCTGCTTTTCGAACCCATCTGGACCATGATGATGAGGAGAACTCCTCTGCAGCGCCACATTTACTAGCCTAAAGCATGTGTTGTTAATTCAGAATGTCTTAAGTCACAGCCTCACATCTATAAAGTTTAAGCTCAGCAGGAAGACATGAAAAAGCACTCATATTAATCAGCAATGCCAGAAATAAACCTGGATATCAGGAATTTAAACCTCATACTGCTCAGATGAATGTTGCAGCCTACAATATACAGCAGGGTTGTGTATTTGCTCTCTATGCAGGGTGGATGTAAAAAACATGGGGGAAAAAGAAGTAAAAAAAAGCATTTACTTAAAGCAGTTATCCTTATAGGAGTACTACATAGAAATGTACGTAAGGATGTATTTTTCTCCCACAGTTTAGACAAACAGAATTTTTTAGTTAGATATTATCACCTGGAGAGAGCCCAATAATAAGTAATTTAGTCTGGAGAGGGGTTTTGTACAATTCTGATTAATATTTACAAAAGCCTTTGTGTATTTCTGCTCTAACGCTAATGAGGCAGCAGATCAAGTTTAACAAAAAGGACACTGTCGATTGAAATATGGTATTGTGCCCATCAAAGTCTGCCTCCTCTCTGCTTGGCTTATGATGAATACCGGGCTTTAATAGCGGGCTGGTGTTCGTGAAAAACTTATTACAGAGACTAAGAGGGAAGCCAAGAATGAAGGAATGCCTGACTGGCAGCAATCAATCACTCCCTTTTAGAGACGAACTGATCCTTCTTTTTTTAAAGTAACACTTCATAAAAAGGTCTCAAACATAAATATGCAAAGCATTAGAGCAATTACATTCTGCGTGATCCCCGCAGTATTTCTGGTACACGGCTTGGCTTTAGTGTGGTGTGTGTAATGAATGCAGGAAAATGGCAAATCTCTCTAAAAGAAGACTGATATTTAGAGGAAAGTTCTTGTCGAAGAGTGTTAATTATCTGGAGCAGTAAAGTGAGATTATTTAGATTACTTTTAACAGCACATGTCTGTATAGGCTTCATTTTGTGTAGTTTAAATGTTTTTTGATAAATGAAGATGACATGCTAAAAGCAGAGAGACAAGCACGTAGGTTTACAGATGCTGAAAGTGGACAAGTGACCAGTATGTTTAAAGGCCATGCCATGCAAACATTTTCATATTTACATGCCTAATTTGCACTTCTTTACATGAATTTTACGATGCATTTTCTGCAACTGTGCCTGTAATCCCTACCATTCTGCACAAATCAGGTACACAAGTATACACAGTTTTAAAAGAAGGGAAGCGGTTGATGCAGTGCAGGAATATCTTCCATTAACAAATATTCTTTACTCGTGGCTCCTTGACTAGTATGTTGAGGACCCTTGTTTAATATTTAACAAACAAATTCCCAGAATACAACGTGCATATAAGAGGGTTGGAAACAGGGATGGAGAAAATAGCTTGTTCCAATCAGCAGAAAACACTTCTGCTCTGCTCTTCTCAAAGCAACGCACAGAGCTCATTTGAGAGGGGCAGTCCAGATGTTGCACCTAGGTACGAGCAACTCTTAATGACTTGGTTTCTTTACCCTGTTTAGGGAACACATCTTCCCTTCCTAATGGTCTGTTACCCTTTTTAAAAATAATGCTAACAATGGCTGGACAGTAGCTGTCAAATATAATGAATGGTAAACTGTAAAATGTTAATGAACTAGTTACTCTAGCCTGTAATACTAGATGCAGGGCTGTTTCAGATGGCGCGGTGGAAAAGCACGAGGACCGCAACAGCCAAATGTCAGTAGTGAAATACCTGGCGGGTATCTGAGCCCTCCACTGGGGTTAGACACTGTGTAAACACTGTCAGGAGAGGAGAATCAGCTCGGGCTTGTGGAGTTCACTGAAAGTCAGAAATATTTTCTTCCTTTCAGAATAAGAAAATGACATTTGGTGAAAACGGAGGTTCTTTCCCTTAGCAGAGACAGTGTGGGTTACTCATAAAAGCATAATGGCTTTCATTCAGAGGTGCCATATGGCTGCTTATAAGATTTCTGCACAGCACTTGCTGCAGCAGTAACTAAACAAATGGCACTATAGTACAATATAATACCTGTCAAGAGCAGTGATACAGAATGTTTTATTCCCCGCTCCGCGAGCGGCTCTGCGCGCCAGGCAGCGCCCACGAGACGGGGGTGCCCGGGCCAGGCAGCGGCCACCGCCTCGGCAAAGGCACCTTGCCAGGGGGCAAGCCAAATGTATAGATACACATACATACATATATATATATACAGCTATGGGCATGCCCGCTGTCTTCGCAGCATTAGCAGGCTCCGCTGTGCCGTGGCGGATGGGCATCCTCGGAGCCCTCCGGGATGGAGAGGGCCCTCGGGCTCCTCCAGACCCGCCGGGACCAAAGGCCTTTCAGCACTAATGAAAAACAGGCCCAGCCATCCCTGCCGGCTCCCTGGGAAAGGTTCATTGTCTCTCCGTTTGGGATGCTGAGTTATTAGGGGGTGTCTGTTGGGTGCTAAGTATCTCCTGGAAGGAGAAGCTATAAAACACCAGCAAACAAATACATTGAGCTGCAAATATGTTGCGTCCTCCTGCACTCACTGAGCCTGGGCATGGCTTGTCTCTCTGCTGGTTGGGGTAGGAGATGCCTCCACCTGCCCCGGAGGAGCAGGAGGGTGGGAATCGCTGCAATCCCTGCGCTGCCTATGGAATAACGCATCTTCCCTTCGCCTCTCTTGCTCCCAGGAGGTTCATTGCAGGCCTGCGCTGGCTCTGAAATAGATTGGCTCCCCAGTCGGCACCCTCACACATCCCCTCTATCATGTTCTCCTTAGGAATCACACTCCGGGGAAATTTGGTTTAAACCTTCCTTGATTAAAAGCAGCGATGACCACATAGGGAGTGAATGCAGGGCTTTTTTGTGTGCGTTTGGCTCATTCCTTGGAATACTTAGTGGAGTCTAAATTCAAGAGTTTGCCTGATGTATTCCTCCGTCCTTCCGTCCATCTGTCCAGACAGGCAGCTTGTCTGATGAGTTAACCGTTCTGAACGTTTTAATATTTATGTGGCTCTTGTGCAGCTCAGCAGTTGCTTTATGTGGGATTGCATATTTGATAAGATCACAGATTCACTCTGTGCCAAAGCTGAAGTCCTACTGAGGTCTGACTGTACTTCAGATGTCAAAAAAATATGAATAGGTGGTCTTAATGTTCTCCTCTGGTGTTATATCTGTCTATAGAGAATATAGCTTACAACAGATTAGAAGCAATAGAGGACTTGACATATACTGAGAGAGCAGTAAGAATGATGCTTGTTGACATTATCAGCTAAACCTGTAGGGGAAATTTCTTTTTTTCTTTCATTCTTTCTTTCACTCTTTCTTTCTGTGAATTTTGCTTATTTGTTCCCCTATGCCTTGCAGTTTCTGCATCAAGTTCCAGTTTCTCCGTCTAAAACAGTTTTGTCAGTCTAGGCATTTTCAACGTGCTTACCTAGTCCTTCGATGGTGCTCGTTACTCTTCTACCTAAATAGCTCACAGGTCTGCCTATCTCTGTGCTGTTTAACGAGTATTTATTTGCGAGCAGCCTGTGTAACTCTAATTCATGTGTGGTTGCTTATTCCACCCATTTAGGAATTCACTGAACCAAACTGTCTGTATCTGTATGCACCAATATACTGCAGTCTCTCTGCACTTCAGGCTTGTGTGTGAAAAAAAGGGTTTGCAGCAAATGCAATTATGTACTGAAGAGATTTGTGCCTCTGTCCACACTGCTTTGGGATGTACCCAAAAGTGTAAGTAGCTCATGAGCCTATACAAATATTTTAGGCATGAAGATAAATTCACCATTTAATCACAAGAAGTCATCCTGATTTTCAGTCTTTTACAGTAAGTGTTGCAAATAAAGCAATGAAAGATGGGTTACTGCTGAATGAGTCATGGAAATTCCTACCAAAGTTTTGTGAAATCCGAATGTGCAGTGGAGTGGGGAGAAGGAGAGGAACTTTCTGCTGACATGTAATGTCTTGATCCTATCTCATTCTTGTTCTTAGGAACAATTTCTGTGGTTAGATGGCCAAAACAGAACTTGCAGACATGTGGATTTTGTAACTTCCTTTGGGAAATTACATCCTAGCATAAGGATGCGGCTCCATAGCACATCCAGAATGTCACCTGAGTCCTGTTAACACCACTTCAGAAATATTGCTTTCAGAGGCTGGCTCCAAAGATGGTATTATAAATGTGCAGCGAATGGAATATTACTTCCTTGTCAGTTTTAGATTTAAAAAATAGAATGTGAGACACCCTAAAACCTGGGTATGAAGCCTGCTTATTGGTACTGGTGCATTCAGCACAATCTACATGGAGAGGTGTCAACAGCCCATATTGGAAAATACTTCTGTGCTGTCCCTAATTGGCGGCGTGTTAAGTACAAAGCAGGCTCGTTACTTGGGCTCTCAGGCAGGGCCAGGTCCTGGGTTGTGTCGGGGACAGCCCGATTCCAGCTGTGCCCCTCCGGCTCCCGCTCGGAGCTGCCCTCCCGCGTGCAGCCCCATCGCGGGGCTCGCGCCGAGCTCTGCCCAACCCGTGTGTCTTGGCTGGGGTCCAGCGCCGTGTGTTATTGGAACTCATGGGCAACAAACCAAGATCATGGGAGCACCCAGAAGGCTAATGCTAATGTGCAATCACGGGACATAGACACTGCTTTGTATCAGTACTGTATGAATCCGTATTAACCCCCCATTCCAACCGTTAATAAAGAAGAGCAACCAAACGGCTGAATTTCCAAAGTGGAGGCTTAAACCAGAGCTGAACAGGAAGGAACATAATGTAGAGCTATAGAGTTACTGCTTGTCTGAACTTGATGTAGAGATAGGTCACTGGAGAAGAAAATTTGGGACAATTTCAAAGACGGCGCTCTAAAGTAGATGGCAGATTTGGAATATTGTGCCATTTAAGCCCATTCACAACATGGCACAGGCTGGAAAGCAGGAGATCCTGAACTTTATGAGGGCACATCTGACGTGCTGTCACCTTGACGGGCACCGCAGCTCCGTGGAAGCTCCGGAGGAACCCGGAATTGCTGGAGAGCTATTGGCATCCTAGCGCACGGCAAAGCGGGAGCGCGCCTGGCGTGCCCCAACAAGAAGAGCTAATGCAGAACTGCAATTAACACGATGTTATTTTTAATTCACAAAAATACTGTTTATAGAGCGGGAGTGAAGGAATCTGACTCCTAATGAAGATTGATTGCAGGTCAGACTGCGCCTCTCGCGCGGCAGGTTTTTGTGTGCTACAAGGAGGTGAGCAGGGAGGGAGCTCATCTGTTTGTGGCACCGAGTCCCCTGCTGTCCTCCCCTCTCTCCTCAAAGCCAGGGGGACTCCTGCTCTGCCCGGGCCGGCACCACGGCATGAAGGTCCCTGTTTTGGCTACCTGGAGACTTGGCGGGGCTGGGAGCAGCACTGGGATGCCCTTCCAGAGGAGGCACCGCAGCAGGGCACAGTCCTGCTCAGTTCAGTGGTTAAGTCAGGAGGAAAACCGCGTTTGCCTGTCGGAGGTTTGCGGCACGAGAGCCGCGCTGCCCACCGTGTGCCAGAGAAGGCAGTGGAAGGTTTTCCTGACAATTCTGTTTGAAGCATTTCCAACAAGCTCCGCGTGCCCGTATGGTTCTATAGACACCTGTAGGTCCAGCACCCATAGCCCAAGTGCCCCATGCGTCACTGCCCTTGTGCTGCTGGAGCCACATTCTGATCCACAGCAGCAGCAGAGCTAGTATCTCGCTTTACTGCTAATTAAAACCCCAATATTGTGCAGCCACAAATTTTACTGATGATCAAAACTGCTTGTGTATCTTGTCACATCACCTATGCGTTCCTAGGAAAAGCAGGAGCTTGATTCTGCCTTCAGATGAGACTAAATTTGAAGGAAACTTGAATAACAACTGACACAAGAAATGTGAGATGCAGAATTCAGGAGGAGCGAGCTTTTCAGATCTGCAGTTGAAAGCAGATTGGGATGAAACTACTGTATCAAACATGCCTTTAAAGCGAGGCAGAGTCTCAGCGGAAGCTGCTCTGTTCGGAAGGTGGTTTGGAGCAGGGCTGCGATGTCCTGGAGGGAGCGAGTCTGGGCTGCCACGAGGCTGCGAGCGGAGCCGACCGCGGCTCTCGGCAGGGCCTTTCCGGCCCGGCCCGGCCAAACGCAGCCAGGTGGGATGTGCGGAAGGCTGCGAACGCCCCTTCCCGCGGGGGTTTCCTTCCCGCAGAGCCCCTTCAACTGAAGCTGTGCAGGTAATGAAAAGGCTGCGCTACCTGCGCCTCCACGACTCCCTGTAATGTCCTCTCTGCTGCTCGTGTCTAGTGTGGTGGGTCCCTAAACCCCGCGTGCTGCTCCCTCCGCGGACCAGGAGTTGGGAATCCCTATCCCAGGGAGGCTCCCATGCTCCGGGGAGCGCCCCGTGCCCGGTCATCACTGCTGCATTTGCTTCCTCCAGGCTTGACCACTTTGCACCTATTTGCAAGGTGAATTCATCCCACTTTCAGGAACTCTTGCAGTTTTGATCTCCAGAAGTGGCATGCCCTCCATGCTGCTTTTTCTTTTTTTTTTCTTTTTTCATGATGTATATATTTTTTTTAAATGTACGATTTTTGGCAAGGACCTAAGCTACCCTCTTTAAAGCAAGGAAGGTATTTTGAATTAAGAGTAGCTCGGTATGGTGTGACACTGTCCTCAGCTCACCCCATTATTCCTGTGTGTTGTGGCACATATGGCATTAGTACAGTGTGTGAGATTCCCTGCAAAGCTAAGGAGAGGTAGGTTGATTTAAGGACATGGTTTCCAGCCAGATTTTCAGCTTTAACTTGAAATTCCCTTTGTGTTTGAGGAAGAGAATTTTAAATGTTATTTCAAGCAGATTTTCTTTCCAAAAGTCTTCAAGTGACACTGTCTAGAACACTGGACTTTTTAGCAGCAATTAATTTAGAAAAGATGTGTATAATACAAGCGAAGTGTTAGATGTCGTGCCCCTTAGCGAACTCAGGACATTTGTCTGTCTTGGTGACAGTGGCAGCCGCCTTCCAAATGCTGCCCCTTCCCAAAATGCGCAGAAGGGCCTGAGCAGAGCACTGGGAGTGAGACAAAATACCTGCTTTGAACCGCCCGGTAATGCTCTTATTTTGAAAACAGCTTTGGCCAGAAAACACAATTGATTCCATACTCAGATCTTCAGGAGCTTTCTGTTGGCTTCCCAATAATGTGCACTTTTTAAAATGATATTGCAGCATTTTGTAAAACACATTTTAAATTCAGTATAAGAGGTAGGGGGAATGTAATTTGAAACGTTGCCCTTTACTGAGAGCAAGAAAAAAATCCAATCATGACTACCTGCATTTTAAATATTGAAGATATGCAACAAACTGCTCAAAAGTAAGCTAAAGTATCCATAGTAATCATTTAGTGAATACTTTCAACAGATTATTTATTTATAAAGATGAGAATATCTGTGAAAATGGACAATTTTGAGACTGAGGAAACAAAGCCATTTTTCAATGAATATATTTATTCCAAAAGATCCTCCCAGCTCTAACCCAATGGGACTATATATTCACATAAGAGTCTTCCATTTCAAATCAATCTTTAAGCAGGTAAGAGTTTTATGCCATGAAATATCGCCTAATGATGTGCTTCAGATACAAAAGTTAATGTAGGAGTAGCAACAGTGGCTTTAATTTGTCAACAGCTTCCCCCATGAGAGTTTCATTGGGATTGCAAATACCCTAGTTGTTTAACTGTCTTATTTACAGCTGTGTTAGGCACTTGTATATGTGTTCTCATAATTCCTGCTCCCTGTTCCCATTCACAGTTGTACATCAGGCTTGTGATTTTTAGGAATGTTGATTCCTAGTTCTATGGAGCTTTTGGTAATGCTGGTAATTAGCTTTTTTCAGTTCTCCAAATACTCCTCAGTTTTCCAAGATCCTACAAGGTACAAGTTTACAGTTACATGAGAAGGAAATGGGAAATTCAAAGAGACTGAATAGCTCCTTGCCTTGTTTGGACCAGGAATAGGCCCACAAAGGTCTCAGGAAGCCATAGTTTGAAGCCAGAAAGATAAGAATAGCAGAAATGAAAAAACAGAAGCTCCCCTGGACTCCAGACAAAGTTCTGCAAAGCAATAAAAGATGCAGGTGACAGATTTTTAGGACCTGACAATAACATTTTCCATTCCTGCTGAAAAGTCCTGCATGGGGTGAAAAAGGCAACTGTTCCATAGAGCAAATTGAGGCCAATAGGCATAAAACGGTGTGTGTAGTGGAGCATTTCAGGGAATATGGGACATCACCCACGTCCTGGTTCATCTGGGACCAGTGGGGCTGGGCTCTTCCTCACACACCATGTGAATCACGTCTTGCAGCAGCTGCCCATGGCCAGAACCTCCGTTCCATTTGTCATCTCCTACACGTTACTTTCTTCCTCTGTGGGTTTTTTCTCTCAGGAGGTCCGTAGAGCTCAGGGCGGCCGTGTTTGCACTGCGAACAGCCCAAAGGAACAGACACAAACACCAGCGCACGGCCACGCGCCAGGCCATGACCCACGCGGCCCCATTCCCGCCCTTTGTCCTTCTTGCGAGCAGGCCACGACCTTCCTCCTGCTCCTCCTCCTCCTCGCTCACGCCTCTCCACAAAGTCTTGGTAGGAACGAGTTGGCATGAGGAGACTTCTGGTCACAGGGGCTTTTCTGGTGCCGTGGTGACGATGGATGGTGCTGCCACGTGTCAGGGAGGACTAGGCCGGCCCAGCGGGAGAGCCCATGAGAGCACCAGGCCCGAACGGCTCCTTCCCAGAGCATGTAAGAAAACCAGCTCAGACTTTGTTCAAGGAATAAATTAATACATAAAAGCATCAGCACCAGGGGAAAATAATTCAAAATGATCAAAATTAGATACCTCAGGTATTTTTTTTTAATTATCTTATGACATAAACTTCCTTGTTTTGAACAAGGAAAATTTTTAAATCTGAAAAGTTCTCACAGGAGAGGAAATTCATTTCCCATCCCACCCTGAGACACAGCTATACAGCACTCTCCTATGTTTATCTTCCTACCCTTCTAAATAGGATAAGCAGGAATATAAATCTATATGGGAAGAGACAGGGTAATACAAATGGTTTGAGTGAATCTCTTCCCTGATCATTTTTCCCTTCCCTCGCTTGATGTCACTGTATGAAAAATCTTACAGCAACAACAAAATGTATGGTAATAGTTCAGAACAAAATTGAAGAATTTCTGAAAGTTGAGCTGGAAGCATTTTTTGTCATAGTTTATTGGAAGTATTTTGTATTTTTAAAAGTTTAGAAAACTTTTATGACAAGTAGATAAATTGTGGAACTCTATGAACATGGAATTAAATGGAATCTGAAAAGTGACAAACAGGGAAAAGAAAGAGCATATAATTTTAGAACACAAAAAGGTAACTAAATTTGAAAAATTGCATTAGTATATCATTTTCAGTATGTAAGCCATTAGAGAAAAAGTGTAAATTACACCCTGTAACAAAGTAAAAATGTTTTCAATGTTTAAAGGTAATTTTGTATTACTGCTACTATTACTTAAACTCTTAGCTCTTATAAATATCTAAAGACAGGACCCCTGGTGATATTACCTGTGTCTTAGGCAAAGAGCAACAATTTCAATTCCATTCAACTACATTTGTATTTTGCCAAGTGCTATCAAGCACTGAGTTGCATAATTTGCTATCTAAGTGAAATAGATATTTTTCGTGCTGCACATTTATCACTCTCCTGTGGGCCTCGTTACTGACAATCAAATCATAAAAGATGTTCAAAATTGTCATGATGCACTTATTTTCTCATGATATTTGATACAAATAGTTTCTTCTACAAAAATGGCCCTTTTTTGCCATAACATTTTAGAGCAGCTCTTAAAGAAACAGGATGCAGTTGTTTTTTTAGCCGATTCTACTTAGGCTTTTGAAGAAAAATACATTTTGATAGCTGATCCTATTTCTAAATATATCACTTGAGTCTTATTTCTAGGACTGAAAGAATTTATACCAAATGTAAGCAGATAACATAGCAAAATAAAAATATAGAGGCAATTCTATTTGTACCTGTAAGATTTACATTTCTCCTCTGTATTTCAATGTGAACTCAGACATTGTGAATAGATAAACATTTTTATTTTAATTTATGGAAGAGTAGCCATGGGTGAAGTGATAATACCCCTATAATCCATGCTGCCTCCCAATATATAGGCTTCTATATGGGCTCCTCCAAGCCACTGTAGGCTTCTTTTTGAGAACCATCGCTAGATCATTTACTCACAAAGACTTTGTCTTGCCTGGGAATGGGAAGGAGACTGAGAACATTGAACTCCTTTCATATGAAGCCACGACGCAGCCAGAACCAGTCTGAACTTCAGGTTCTTGCTGTTGCGAGGTGGGTTCGGGGCAGTCGGGGAGGGGAAAACCGGGTCCATGTCCTGCAGGCTCTGAGCTGAGCAGTCCCGGATGTGATTTTAGGGGAGCAGGTGCTTTTAGCGGGGCGAAACTCAGGGAAAGAGGCTCTGGAGCCTCCTTTCCGTGCGTGCTCTGGCCCTCACCCTCCGATCCCTGCCGGAGCGGGAATGCCGCGAGCGGGAAGCGCGGGGCGCCCGCCTGCGCCGGGAGAGAGCCCTGCATTTTGAGCAAGAGACGTCCTGAGCAAGGATGCTTTGTGCGTGCCCAAATCCTTACGCTTGCAAAAGCAAAGCCCATAAACATTTGTTTAGGGCTGCCCTGGCATACAGAGTATTTAAACTTTTCACTGCTGCTGCTTGTGAGACATATCAAAATGCACATATTTTTCCCAAGATTTTATTCCCTGCACCCTTCTGTATGATTTGATGTGCCAGTTAAAAACTGATAGTCTCTGAGGCTGTGATGGAGATGGGTGATTCGTGCTGGAAATACGGCCCCGCTGACCTCATCCAAAGGAACAGCTGATGTTACAGTAAGAAGATGCTGGATATTTATTTGCAGGTATAGGGGAAAAATATATTTGTTAGTGAAATGGAGCTTGCTGCAGAGTGCATAAAGGTGAATTATTTGTCAGAAGACTGAAGGAGGTTTATGCAATATAGTATTATTGAGCTGGGCTATTAGCAGAGTGAATTGCTATTGTGACATGCCATTAAATTGTTTTTAGTGTCCACAAAGGTATCATTCTGGAGCAGGCTTGGATAGTAACAAAGTTATATATTTACTGGACAGCAGCAGATCTCCGAATAAAAATAGTCTAGCTGACCGTAAAGTCAAATGAAGACAGGAGGGTCCCGGGCTGGAATATCTGACCTTTTGGGCCCCCTGCAAGCGCTGCTCAGGTGTCAGGAGGTTCCCAAAGCCGGGGCCGGATTTGCTGGAGCGCAGGGGGTCGCAGGAGAGGTGGGTTGGCGCTGGCTGCAGCGCTCCCTCCTCGCTTTGGAAAACACACAGAGCTGCAGTATTCAACCAAACGCCCTTAATTTAATCATATTTATGTTCTGATTGGGAAAAGAAGAAAAAAAAAAAAAGATTGCCAAAATTAACATTTTAATTTAATGGAGCAAAAGCGCGGAAGCCCTAAGTTGAGATTTGTTTGGGCAAAAAAAGAGAGAATTAAATATATGTATATATGTATATACAGTTATACATATTAGATTAAATGTTTTAGAACATAAATCAGTGAAAGAAAAGTAATAAATAATGCATGGTGAAAATGTGATAATGTTTATTAAGAAGCAACAGCCTTGTCATCTTCATTTTCTTCTTCAGTGATTCTCCCCTCAAAGGGTTCACTCATTTGGGACTCCCTGCAATTTAGCCCGAGGCCACTCTCTCTAATTCTTGGTTGGAAAAATACCTGCTTTGCAGAAATAAGTTAAAAGCAGAACAACTGTGCACACTGAAGGTCTCCCCGTTAAGCTCCTTAAAGGCCAGAGTGAAACGTGTGCGTTTGGGGGAAATTCAATGACAGGCAGCGGCAGGAGAGGGGAGGAGGGAAGGGAAAGGGAAGAGCAGCAGGAGGAGCGGAGCAGCCGCGTTCCCCATCCCCTACCTGCCCTTCCCGGGGCAGATCCCTCTCCAAACAGCCAAAGCCCTTCCCGAGGCTCCGCACGAGCCCGGCCTGCCCATCCGCACCCACGAGCCCATCCAAAGGGCTGTCCCCCGCGCAGGGCTGCGAAGTCCTGGGCATTCCCGGCGCTCCATGGGCTCCAAGCTCTCCGCAGCCCCGGGCTGGCGTTCCGGCCACGGGGAGAGCTGGGAAACGGCCCGGAGACGCACAGTATTATTATTCATTAAAGCATTGTTTGTAATCAGGCGCCTTTACCCTTCTTCCTTCTTTGTCTAATCTTTTGTCCTTAGTCAGAATAATGAGGAAATTTAGACTACCAGTTACAGAACTTTAGTACTGATAATTTGCAGTAGCTAAAACAATATGTTGACGTTTGTATGCTGTGACATATAAGCTGCTTAATTAGAGTTGCCATTTAATCTGTTTCTGTTCATTCATTTGCACTTGACTAACACGGGGAAGGAAGTATCCCCACCTAGGCTTAACAAACACGAGGAAATCTCCGTAGTGCGGAAGGCAGCCCGTAATGAGGATGTGTGCACAGAGCAGGCTCCAAATTTGCACCTTCAGCCACATGTGTGGATGCACAGGGAGATTCCTGGGCAAGCTCCAGCAGTGTGGGATAGATGAGTGCACAGTGAGGCGGATCAGGACCTGGCTGGATGGCAGAGCTCACAGGGTGGTGATCAGCGGTGCAGAGTCTAGTTGGAGGGCTGTGGCTAGCGGGGTCCCCCAGGGGTCAGTCCTTGGTCCAGCCCTGTTCAATTTATCCATCAATGACCTGGATGAAGGCACAGAGTGCTCCCTCAGCAAGTTTGCTGATGATACCAAACTGGGAGGAGTAGCCGATACCCCAGAGGGCTGTGCTGCCATCCAGAGGGACCTGGACAGACTGGACAACTGGGCGGTGAAAAACCTCATGAATTCAACAAGGCCAAGTGCAAGGTCCTGCAGGCCTAAGGGAGGCAGTGAGGAGGATGGTGCTGCCCTCTTTCCACTAGTGGCCGCCGACAGAACTAGAGGTAATGGCCACAAACTGAAGCACCAAAAGTTCCACAGGAACTTAAGGAAAATTTCTTACCAGTGAAGGTGCCAGAGCCCTGGAACAGGCTGCCCAGAGAGGTTGTGGAGTCTCCTTCTCTGGAGATCTTCAAACCCGCTTGGACGCAGTCCTGTGCCACGTGCTCTAGGTGACCCTGCGTGTGCAGGGGGTTGGACTGGATGATCCCTAGAGGTCCCTTCCAACCTTGAGCATTCTGTGATTCTGTGATTCTATGATTCTGTGATCCACGACCGAACATGTGTTATTGTGCACAGATGTAGGGTCTCATTTCGAAATGTCTCCCGCAGTGGGTAACATTAGCTTGCCAGTGTATTTATGCTTTTGTTATTTACTGAGGCTTTCCACGGGACATAATTCTAAATTATCCTTCTGTGGTTTATTAGAGTCTATGGAATTGTATTCATCAGCCCAGCAAGGCACTAGCAAAAATAAAAACATATTCATGGTGCTCATCCCTGCATAATTAGATCATGAAGATACACTTGGACTTCAGGATTTAGATAGAGGGTTGATACGCGTTCTGGAGGTAAAAACAAAGATTAAGGACATTTAAACTATGCAGCAATGGGAAGAGGCCCTAAAAGGGTGGAAATTACTTGTGATCACTCCAAGGCCCTTTTGTGTTGCCAGTAACGTCAAGAGGAGCCCACATGCTAGTGAAGATTTGCACCTTTTTCTGAATAAGGTGACATTCGTAGCAAAACTTCCTTTAGTTCCATGCTGTAGCCAGCGGAGAAGCGACGGCCGAGGCCGGTGGGCCGGGAGCCTGGTGGGGTTTTTGGTTAATGACACAAGCACAAGTGCCTAAAATGCCACTGAAGATCCTGCTGTCAGCTTAATCAGAAGTGGGAGAGCTTGAAATCTCCAACCCTAACTCTAGCCCAACTGGCAAAATCAGGAAGACAGTTGGATGCAAGTGGGGCTAAAGTGTGAACTGCAGCTCTGCAGCTTCTGGGGCTTCACCAGCACAGACAGCAAGAGGCATCGCAGAAACTCAGGGGAAGCAAAACTGGATGGTCTAATATTTATCACCCCACTGCTACAACCAAGGCTAAAATATGGGGCAAAACATTAGAGGAGGACTCAGTGAGGAACACAAGATAAAGTGTAGCACAGCGTTCTTCAAATGAGAGATTAATTTTTCAGCATAGCTAAAATTGCTATAGCCTCAGTTTCATGAGTCAGCAAGTCTGAAAACATTAATTTATAGTAATAAAAGTAAGGCAACACCTGTTTTTTATCCACCTAAGCTAAATTTGGATATAAAACCAGACCTGTTTTTTATAATCGCAAGTTTGGTCCTAGCTACAATAAACCAGCTGTGTGTTTAAATGAAAAATATCTGATCCTCATAGATATTAAAGGCATGACACCACTGTACTAGTTAAAGAGGGCTTTAAATGGTAAAAAGTTTTATTTACTCTCACTCTAAAATCCCTTAATAACAACAGTGTAGAACAAAGTATAACTGCAAATCAAGATCAAAATCTCTTTCCTCTCTATACGTGAGATAATGTTGTTATTAAAGCTTAGTCTCCTTCCATATTTATGCAAATAGCCTTACCTAAAAACATAGTGACAATGTTATTGCATTAAAAAGGTTAAGAAGAAAAAAGAAAGCTTCCTTTTATTCTCCATTCCGAACTGATTGTCTGATATCTATTTGAGCTTTATTTCTGGTGCAATAAATGAATTTGTTTTGTTTAATTATTGATATTAAAATTGTTGAATCAGTATCTAAAACAAAGGATTAAGATCTGCAGTTTACAGAAGAATCTGCAACAGGAAATTTCTCTTCCATTATGTATATTAGCATCCACAGCTGGGTCAGCAGATGGATGTGTGCTTAGAAGCTTGTAGGCGTTTTTCCCCATAAAACATTTGTTGAACAAAAAATGTTTAAAACAGGGTGGGCCTTACTGGAACAGATCAAAATAGACACTCTTCCTTATTGCTTTTTAAAATACAGCTCTACCTATGTGTCCTGCACTCAGGCGACAGCTACTACGTGCAAGTCCAGCTCCGCTACCTCATTTCTAAATCTAGTAGCTTTTAAAGATGTTCTCGAAATCCTTTGGTTGTAGTCTGATTCTGCAGCACAGACACAAAGGAATCTCTCCTTGTGATAGGTGCTTTCCTTCCATCAGGATTTAAAATTGGCTCTTAAGCTCAAGCTTTTCCTCCTGCAACAGCATATTTATTTGATGCTAATCTCGGCGATGTAAATCAGGCATCAGGCTCAAAGCTGTTGAGGAGGCCCCATCCAAAGCACAGTGGGGTAGTGTGTAGCAAACAGGAGATGAGGCTCTGTGCAGCACTCGGCTGCAGCCATGGCAAAGAATATCCCAGCGCCTCCAGGAACAGTGCGTGGGGAACTACACAGAAATGCCATCCTAACAAAACGGGGCGGCCCCACACTGATAATGCTAAGGCCTTGGAAGCTCCTGTAGGCTCACTGGTGCTGTCTGGAAGTCTTATACACCATATAAGACCAAAATGATTGTTTTCAGGGGAAACCATCAGTCAGTAATTGGGGAGTTTGCATCCATCCTCATACGGGTCAAGCAGCTTGTATGATTAAATAGCTGGGTGCTCCTTAGAGGTCCTTGGCTTTGGAGAAGTTGACAACATAATTATCAGGAATGAGCAAACAGGTTTTGCCTAATTTTGAACCCACTCAGACGTTCTAATTTTGAAATTTAGCCTTGAATTTACAACTTACCAAATTTACAGCCCCTGTGTAATTACCCAGTAATTACACATTTCCACACTTGCCATAACATCAGAAGGAATAATTAGATTGGGTGAAATTTCTACCCTGACTTGCACTGACTAGTAGTTAAACACATTGATCCTATTGGTCCATTCAACGTTAATGTAAGTACTGAAATCTGGCCCATGTGAATATAATCTCAGTTACAGAGAACACTCTATATGGAAGATTGAGTCAGCAGATACAGCATATACCATCTGCCCTTTTATTTATTTCAGGTATTTGTTGATGTCGTTGTTTAAATGAAAGGCTCAGTTCTAAACTCTGAGTCCACAGGTTTTCTTCTTCCTTGGCTTGCATTTAATTTCTAGTATTGGGAGAAAATTGGGATGGAGTGTGAATCTCAATATAGCTGCTGACTGCACTGAAATGTATTTGTCTTTAGTATCTTTTACTGGTAAAGTTTCTCTTTTTATGAGTTAATTTTGTTGTAGAAGAACTGTCTATTAAATACAAGTTAATAACAATAACCATTTATGGACCAAGTCATTTGAAAAGCTGCATGTTTAAGGGCTTTAACTATGGTATTCCTTCAGAATTAGTTTTCTAACAGAGTAGTAACTTGTTGATATGTGCTACCACTCATTAATATAATATCTTTCTTCTAATGTACACTTTAGTTATATTTATTTGATTTCTTCTGCAGAAAAAGTTTCAGAAAGAGATATATATCCATGGCACCAATAGTGTGTAAAACATCTATTATAGAAAAAAAAGGTAACTACATTATCATTTAAGTGCCAATGTGCTGTAGACCCAAAGAAATAATTCTTATTGTTAGAAATAGCTTTTTTATGTCCTAGTAATCATTTTGGTCCTTGTGCTGTGGAGGGTCACAGCAAGGGGAAGATTCCCATCTTGGTAGAAAACAGAGCAATCTGAAAGACTCTTTTTCTTCTCCATCAGCAAACAGATTTGTTGACAGTGAGGCTCCAAAATGTGTCATTTCTGACCAAGATGTCATCAGCAAAATTGTGCCAGCTTCTGGTCACGAGTACAGAACAGAGGGGGGAGTAGCCAGAAATACGATGGAGTCACAGTCATCCGGAATGCGATGGGGTTGGCGTGAGGTCCCTGCTCCGAATTAGGAAGAGCAGGAGCTCATGCTTGGTGCAGGTCTGGAAGTGTTGGGCTCTCGAGACGTTTGCTGTCCCAGGCCGTGGAACTGCTCTGCTCTCAGTGATTTGATGATTATTGGCTGCGAGGGAAAGTGGAGAGCGAGGCAGGGAATTAATGTCCTTTGGCGTCACAGGTTGGCCCTATTCGCAGCGTGGTTTTGCACACATATGTTTCTGCGCAGAAATAAATACAGCTCATGCTGAAGGTCATGTGTATAGCTGAGTTCCCAAGAAGCACAAGCGTTCTGGATTGGAGTTTCCAATCCAGACTGGGGGGCATAAACTACATCAGCCCAAGTGAGGCTGCACCTTTCCCCCTGGCTGAGTGGGAAGGGACCACGCCGAGCTCCTGCCCCTAGGCTTCATATCACTGTTCCAAGGAGGTGTCCAGAGAAATCTAGTCTTTCACCCCCATTTTTCAAAGCAGAAGCTCAGAACCATTGCAAGTTATTTTTCACATGGAAATTATTTTGTGAGTTATCCTAGCTACATCAGCGTGCTAACCCGGTTCGTGCAGCCCACGCGGTTTTCCCAGTCCCGTGGCGGGTATTGAGTGAACTTGTCCATCCTTCACGTTCCCTGGGGCTTCGAGAGGTGCAGAGGAACAGGCTCGTGCCGGTGCGTGTTGGGTTCCCCGGGGAGCGCCCCGGCGCTGCGGGGACGGCCGCTTTCCCGGGATGCTCCCGGGAAGCGGGCACGGAGCGTGGAGCGCGCCATGGGCCCTGCCGAGCAGCCCGGCATCGCCTGCTCCTCCTTCACTGCTCAATGAAAGGAGCCCGAGGGATCATTAGTATCCTTCCATCACTTCCTCATTAGTTCTTAGATAGTGTTTTAATGACAGCTTGAGAGGCTCAGCATCCTGCCCTCTTACTATTTATGATCCCCACAGTGCTAATGTGCACTTAATGAGAAATTCTTGTCTTGCTTGTAAATCCTGTAGTCGGCATTCAATTTATTGACAGATGTTTGCTTGGGCCTCTTTAAAATTACTTCATAAATCTTCCAGGATAAAAGGCCTCAAGTTTGGTTATTAAGACAGGCCCTTGTTGACAGTTTCATATTTAACTGTTTAGAACTCAACTGTCAGGGCTGTAATGGAGTGCGCGGCTGCGGGTTCGCATTCTTCGGGCTCATTTACCATGTTTTCCGCACCTATCAGGGCTTTTCTTTTTGAAGTGTGTTGACTGTCCCTTATAATCCCTTTAGTTAACTTCGCGGTGACCTCCTTGTGCACCGCACTTACTCATTTAGCATATCAGCGTGTCAACCGTGATGAAGCGGCGGTGCTGATAGGAGCTGAGGGCTGAGCAAGCGCCGCGTGCCAGGATCCGAGCCGAGGGCTGAGCCAGCATCCGTGCGGAGCCGCGGACACCCCGCACGGCCGGGACTGCCACCTCCTCCTTCCCGGGTATCCTAGCTCTGCTCCTGGCACCAGCGGGCCGGGGCGGCTGGACTCGGGAGGAAATTCCCGGGATGCCCAGGCTTCCCGCTGAAACCTCCATCCCGCCGCACGCCTGGATTAGGGGGCTTGGACTAGATGATGTCTAGAGGTCCCTTCCAACCTTAAGCATTCTATGATTCTATGATTTCTGCCTCTAGAAAGGATTTCTGTCCCCAGGCAACGTGCAGCTGCATCTCCAGCCCCGCAACCTGCGTTCGGGGCTCCCGCTGCATCCGAGCGGCTCTGTTTTCCCAAGGAACAAGGACCAGGCTGCACTTTCCAGCCATTTCAAATCTCATACAGCTTTAAAAAACATACCAGAGAATTAAATATATCAGAGGACTCTGGTCCAAGTGCTGAAGCATTGAGGGTGTCTGATGACAGCATCTTAGACCATCGTTTTAGAAGAGTGACTTTTTTTGTCTTTACAGAGAACAGAAAAGATTAAAAATTTAGTGGGCTGCTAAAAGATTGGGATAATTCAAATAGCTATTAAAGCCATGACATCAGCCAAATTCTAACAATATTCACTCTGCTTAAGTCCGTCACAAAACATTCAGATCAGACATCAGAGGGTAATGAGCATCTCAGCTAAAAATAAAATGTTTGGTCTTTTTTTTTGCTTACTTGGTGGTGTCATGTTATATTACATTGCTTGAGTTGTGTCACATCACATCGTGTTACTTCCGTTGGATCCTCTGCTGACATGACACAATGCTTTCTATACTTGCAAAATAGTTTTGATTGGTTACTTGCTACCCGACTGTTTTTGTTTAGCCATTAAATTAAATTTCATAAATATATGTATTAATTCAACTGAACAAACAGCTGATGCAGTTAAATATCTACAAGTAGACACAGTTAATTCCCTGAACATTTGTAAACATGGCAAGAAAACAATTTACCAAACAAACCTAAGAGTCTTCCAAGGTCTTATATAGAAAAAAAAAGGGAATTAGAGGATAACGAACTGTGCATGCTAGCACAGCATTGCCTTTTTACCTGCAACCCACCAGGGTTCACACCATGAGCACGGGCAATCCCTTTAGGATCCCGGGGGTCCTGCATGTGCAGCAGCCAGGAAAGGCTCTCAAATGGACATCAATCCCCACAGTAGGTTTTGGCCTTTTCCTCTTGTGATTAAAATGAGGTTAATCTATATGAAGCAGGAAGGTCTCAAGAAAAGGATACAGTGAGCAGAAAGTCCTGAGATAAGGCTTTAAAGAGAAATAAAAACGCTGCTATTTTTTAGCAGTTGTTTTTTAGTGGTTTTCCTAACATCAGTGAATGCTAAAAGATACGGCATGCTTTGATTAGGTTGTGAATATAGCCAGTGTAAGACAGCAGATCCTGCTTCCAGTATAAAGGAGCACGCTGTGTGTTGCATGGCCTCCTGCAAGACCTAGGACGGGCAGCAAAGCAAGATCCCAACCTCAGCAGTGGGCATAAATATGTCCATAACTGAATAAACACGGAGTGACACCGACTGCCACGTGGAGGAGCTTGAAAGCCCGTGGAGCAGCCACCATCATCCCTAGCCTGGTGCCACCTGGAGCCGTGGCCATCATCTTGTCCATGGTTGAAGAGCAGAGGAGCCCAGGGAGCCGGGATAGGGAGGTGCAGGGCGCAGCCAGACATGCCACGTTCAGGCCGTTTGTCATCCCTTTGGATGGCTCATGTCACCTCCTGGCAGGTGTAACGGATGGCAGCAAGCACATTTCACTGCGCGTCTTTGTCCCAACATGCTGCAAGGGACATGTGAAGAAATGACTATTTTGCAAAATTTTGATATAGATATATATATATATGAAGTCTCCTTATTAATAGCCTGCTACTGCTCCCAGCTGGATTGAGCAGTGTGATCCCTGTTGGGCTGGAGAGGAACAGGATTGCGCCCTGAAGGATTTGTGCTTAGCTGCGACTTCAGGAACAGATTTGCCAAAGGAGAGAACAGAGTGTTCCCGCACGCACAGGTAGAAGCTGGTATTTCAAACTGAGCACACTGGGCAATCTTTGCTCATGATTCATCAGTCAAAACACGTCAATTTTATCCCAGAACAGCTAAAAAAAAATCTGCAACTACTTGACAACTACATTTTTGGTGCAGGTCCCAGTTCTTTCCCAGTTGGCCCATTGGCTTGTCTGTCAGCATCTCTAGCACACTGCAGAAAATTAACCCTGCAGCCTGCTCGCTTTGCTCTTGTCCTGCTTTTCTCAAGCGGCTCCATTGCTTGAGATCCTCAAAGGTAAAAACAGCGGTCGGGCACCAACCCCTCACTAAAAGTCAATGGCAAGTGGGCATTTAAATTCCCTAAGTGCCTTGAAAAGTCCCTTCACAGCCAGGATTGGCTTTCTGGATTTACTTTATATTCCATTTTCAAAGCTCCACCTGATAATCTCTCACTTGCACGGTTTTGGTTTCATGAGTTTCATTCACTGACTCAGAGCCTCCGTTTCGTTTTTGGTCTCTCCTGAACCTAATTTTTTAATTGTCATTACAAATTTCACATTTTTTCTACATGGGGTTATAATTCTGCCTCTCCAGATTCACAGTTTTGATCAAAGCTTAAAATATACTTGGCTAGATCTATCCTGATGCAACAATATTGACATTACAGAATGTTTTTTTTTTCTTGGCATTATTCTAGTTATTCTTTTTTTGTTGTTGTTAATGCAGTGTTCTGTTTCTCTGTAGCATGTTTTCAGGATACTCTTTAGGCTCACAAAAGCCTCTTGTTAGATTTACAGAACTGTTATGTATTCCCCCCGAAGGATATTTTAATTTTCTCTCCTAATGGAGAAGGATAGCAACGGAAATTCTCCTTGCAAGTTATCTTTCTTCGTGAAAAACCGCATCTGTTTCAAACTGAGAAGTGACTGTGCAAGCCAGAAAGTCGCACTCAGCTGTATCCTCAGGAAATAGAATAAGAAAAGAAACTTTGCCCCAGGTGCTCCGATTCCGCCTGGAGTCCAAGTTTCCCTCTGAAGTCCTGTTTCTTCTGCGACGGAATGTGCGGCAGCAGCGGAGCCTAAACTGGAGATGAGCGTCCTGGGCAGAGCGGTGCCTCACACATTTCACATTTCTTGACTTTTTTGTCATCCAGATGTGCTGTTCCAGTCCCTGGATCATCCCAGCACAACGTGGACATGCAGTTAACCCCTAGCAGGCTGGAATGGAAGGGCCTGCAGGCCAGTGCTGGCCTCTTGCCAGGCTATGGGGTTGGCTCTGGGGGCATCTGGACCCTCCTGGTCCAGGCACAACCCCTGGATATTGCTCCATCCCAGCTTTTCTATGGGAGCTGCTGTTGCTGCTCTGTTTGTGTGGCACAGAGGTACAAACACATCATTTCAAACTGAGGTAGAGCTTGATTTTTAGTTACATTTGACAGCGACCCATTGCTCCTCAGCCATCCTTGAGATTCGCTCTTGAGATACACTCTGGTTTTCTCTTCCCCTGGCTGCAATAGCACGTGTCCACCGACCAAACACGTTCACAGTGTAACAGCTTCAGTCACTGCTCACTGTTGTGCCCATTGCTTCTCCTGGCCCTTCCAAGAGTTGATTCTTGCATCCCAGAGACCCTGACTGTCTTGCACCTGATAGGCTGAGGTGTCTGATGATTCCTACCTTCCTGCTTTCCAAAGGGATCCTATTCTTAATTTATAGAAAGACAAAAAACTGTCCGTGCAATGAAAATTCCCTGTGATCTATGTGGGCTACAAATGATGGATGATGAAAGGCTTTGTATTAATGCCCTGAATATGTATAATCCTGAGCCCTCCATGTTCTAGGGTTAGCAATCACTCAGTTCATTTCATACATTTCATCACATTGGCATAACTCAGAGTGTTAAACCATATTGGAGCACTTAGAGAAGCCTAGACAGTGTTGGGAAATCTGAGGAATTTGCTCCGAAGTTCTCCCTAGACTGTTTCTGCTGATAATCAGCCTCTAAAATGTGATGAAAATGCTTTTGTTAACCTTGCCTGCATACTTAGTTGTATTTCACGTCACTTTGGACTCCTGATTAGTTTTTTTGTATGCACAACTGTAAGCATCAAATTCAATAACTGTGCGGGAACGGCAGCATTATCACCCGGCGCCTTCGGAAAACGCAGCCTCAAGGGATGCATTTTCATCGCGGCGTGCGGAGATTTTGTCACACAACGTTCGTTAATCTTTTCCCAAAGCCCACGGCCGAATCCCGAGCCAGGCTCTATCCCGCAGCTCCCGCGGCGCCGGCACGGGCAGCCGGACGAGCCAGAATGTTGCGTTGGGTTTGATTTTGCTCCCTTTAGTGCACGGAGCCGGGTTTACCCAGGAGAGACGACGTGGTGAATAAGAGCAGCTCCGTGACCCAGGGCGGAGGAGCAGGTCGTTGCCTTGGTCTCTGTCCCGGGAGACTGTGGCATTGTGCTTGTCCTGCAGCAAAATCCAGAAAGGGATTTTAACGTGGTCCCGCAGGTGGGGAGCGTCCACGCTCGGCTCTGGAGAGCGAGAAGGGATTTTACATCCCCGGGAGTGGTGGTTTTCTGTTAAAACGTCCCCATTCGGGGCTTAGGAAAGTGCTGCCTGCCTCCCTGCATGGCCAGTGGCCTGGAGTGGCTTCCTTGCTGGCTGCTAAATATTCAGTAGTTCCTAGGGAGCAAACGGGCGCCTTTTCCCTCCCCGGCCTCCCTGGCGCGTTGAGGGAGCCTTAAGCATCAGCACTTAATTCCCTTATCAGGAAGGGCATCGCCAGGCAAAAAGTTGGGCACGGTTTTTGTCAGGGCTCCCAGCTTGTTGTCTGCTTCCTTGGCAGCACGAAAGCAGCTGCACGTCCCCGCCAGCCTGCAAAAAACATAGATCCTTGTGAAAACATGAGGGGTTTTAAAAGAAGCTTAAGAAAGACCTGCCTGACAGCAAATGGGTTCAGAGTTAAATTCCCCCTGTTTCTCAGCATTGTTAAAGCCAGGATTTTGGTCCCGTTCCATCACTGGGAAATTAAATCAAACGTAATTGTGGATACGTCTAATCCGGACTGCGAGCGCCGCTCGTGTAAAGTTACCCGGGCTCGCCGGGGAGAGGCCGCGCGCGCCGCGGCGCCGGGGGCCCCGGCGTCCGGGCGGCTCCGGGGCCGGCAGCCGCGGGAGGCAGCGGCAGGTTTGTCTGGCGGGGCTGCTCCCGCCTTTGGATCGCCGTTTCCACATACTCGGAGTGTTAAATTGCACGGCCCTTCCGACAGACACGCATTCCTCGGGCTCTAAACTGCGGCGTTCGGCTCGGAGCCTCCCAGCTCCCCTGCGCCCGTCTCGGCCGCTGCTCCTCCAGGCCAGGCCCCTGGAACAGCCTCGGAACAATGTCCTGCTCAGCTCTTTTCTGTTTAAAAAAAAAGAAGGAAAAAAAGAGAAAAGAAACACCCAAACCCCAAACCCAACAAAGTTGATTTCCTGTTCTGGGGAGCCATCTATCACCGGCGCTCCCATCTGTGCCGCTCCTCGGTGACAGAATGACAGGTGTCATTTATCACTGGAGCTTGCGGAAGCTGTGGGAAGAGGGATTGAAATTTTTTCTGGAAGCAGTCAGTGTCTACAGACTGCCAGATCATTAAAAAGGGGGCTTTCCAAAGAAAGCTGTGTGTAATGTGATTGCACTTACTGTCAATGACAGGCTGAGAGAAAGAAGAAACATCAAAAAAGAGAGAGAGAGAGAGAGAAAGAGCGAACGGGAGAGAAATGAAGTTTCTGCCAGGGGCATTTAAAGCTACAGCACAACAAATGCAAGAATCTTTTTTTGGTTTGGTTTCAATATCTGCATACTAAGTAAGCCCTTTAGAGATTTTAGCTCAGCTTGGAGTGCCAATAAGGAAACCAAAACAGGAAACTCCTTTAACAGCACTTATTCGCATCACATATTATTTAGGGCACTGTAACACAGTTTGTACTTTAAGGAGCGTGTCTTAAAGCACAATGACTTAAGAGTGGAATAGGAGCTAGCAGAGACAGGAAAACCTATTTGGTCTGCAGCTGAGGCTCCTAATAAATCAAAGGGTAGAACTAAGACCAGATACAAGGCCTTTTTTCAAAAAAGAGACATTTACAACGTCCTGTTTGCATAAGAACATTCAGAAAAAGCACCATAATATCTTTATTTCAGCACCACCTAGTCAGACTCTGTTGGAGGATCAGAACTGACTCCTTTTTGCTTTTTATGGTAAAGAGCTTCTTGCACTGCCTATTACCGCAAATTGTCCTCCTACCTGAGGTGCATAAAACCAAAAATAAGACTGTGTATTTATTGAAAAAAAAAACACAGAGAAGATCAATCAAATGTTTTAACAACAAAAAGAAAGCAGGAGCGAGAAAACAGTGTTTCTTTCTCTCTGTGGCTTTTTGTGGCTTGCTTAGGTTGCGTGTGTGCGCCCTTGCCATACAGGAGTTAATGCGCTTCTCTCTACAATATGTGTTAGGGCAGTTTTAATTCGTGTAACACAGAGAAGCCAGGAGACTGCCAGGGCCCTGCGCCCAACTTGGTCACACTCGGTGCAGAAAACACTGGCCAGCCCAGAAGAAGCCCTTTGCAGCCCCCCGAGGAGCTGCTGGTGTTTGCAGTAGGAATCCAGGGATCTCCATATCCGCACTGTGCTCCTAGGAAAGGTGCTCGGTTCTCGTCTGTGCCCCAGGCCCACGGGCGACCGTGGGCAGGTCGCCCAGCGTCTCCCTGCTGCAGGTTCTGCTCTGTTGAGCTCTGGAGCTCCTCGAGGCAGGAGCCATCCCCTAACGCCCTGGATGAACCGTGTCCAGCACAGGATGCGCTGCCGCCGGCCGGGGCTTTCCCTGCACCTGCAGTAGAGACCCTCATCGCTCCGCGCGTGCAAAGGCACGGGGCTGCCTAATGCTAAACAATTAACTCCTTTACAGCATGTGCATATATTTACGTAGGTAGGTATTGATTTACTCCAACACTTGTCTCTGTGGAGAATTTCCCCTGAAACACACGAGATCGGGACAACAAAGCAGAAACGTAGTGGCTTAACATATGCAAAATGTCACTGATAATGCTGCTCGCCTGGATGATGAAACTCTTACATGTGGTCCCGTGGAAGTTTGTTTGTACACTCGTGCCAATGTGTTAAATGCCGTCATGTCATTCCTCCCGTCACCAAACTCAGCATCGTTCTCTGCTGGCATTGGAACCGCAGAGCATGTGTGCAAGTCGATGTACATATTATATGTGCACGCATATACAGGCATATTTATACTGCAGATTCCAAAACATTTTTACTAGGTTAAGACAAATTATTTTTGCCTGACATTTTCTGTTCGAAGTGCTGCGCCATAGTTTCCCTATGTGAAGCAGGTTGGGTCCAAGTGCTTTAAGTGTCATATCCCTGGTGCAAAACAGATATCCCTGTTTCCAGCAGCTACATGAAGGAAGCAGAATATAAAGTCAGGCCTCAAAGTCATGGAGATGGCTCTGTTGACACTTCTTTCGGTGGGGTGACAGAGGCTGTCCCTGTCATTCTCGGCAGACTCCACCTGTGCTAGTGCTGCAACATGCGAGTTTGTCGTGGTTTCAAAGCCTACCTGGAAAACATGTCCTGCGGGTCCACTGGAAGACAAGGAAAACTGATGACATGTCAGAGACACGGTAATCTCAGGGGAAACAGAGATCAGCTTCATGTTTTAGATGTTTGCAGTAAAGTTTGTGTCCAAGACTTTCACTTCAAAAAGAGGGGAAAAAAAAAAGAAGTTAAAATATTGCTGGTGTGGTTTTGCTTTGAAAAAAAGCATTGCTGCTCGCAGAGATAACATTTTGCCTTCTGAGCAGGGGTTATACTAGTGAGTGGTGGTTAAATAGCCGCTCTCGTCAGCGCCGTTTTGGGGCAAACGCCGGTGTCTGCGCGCGGCCATCCCGCAGGGACGGGGTCCTGCTCGGAGGTGACCGGAGCGGCCCGGAGCCCCACGCACAGCCCCAATGGGATTCCCTCGGCTCCCGGTGAGCTCAGCGTGACCAAGGCAGGGGCTAAACCCGCTGAACAGCCCTAGGGCTGCAGGGGCCTCCAGCCTGGGCACCCCTGGAGCGGCCCGGGGCCGTTCCCAGCCGCGCTCGGGGGCAGCTCCTGAGGTCCCTGCTTGGCCCTTGGAGCGGTGTCGGCTGCGGGAGAGCTCCTGCAGCTGCGTCACCCTTAGGAAATTGGCACCCGGGGTGAAAAATCACTGCTCGTCCCCGCGGGGAGCAGCAAGCGGCAAGGACACGTCGTTGCGTCTCTTCACACCCCGACGTGCATCCCTAGCCAAACTCTCCAGCCCGCAGACGGCTGTCCCGGGCAGTCCGACCCGCTCCGTTTCATCCCGAGCCCCACGGGAGCAGGGGGACCCACGGCACGGCCTGTGGGACACTGTTCGTGTGACAGGCTGGCACACAGACTCGAAGAGGCGTTCGTGACTCACGGTGGCTCTTGGAGCAGCCTCATCAGAGACATCGTGTCCCGCCTGGCTTTGGAGATACTTCCTTTGGGAATTTCCTATGGAGAAAATGATTTCGCTCTGCTAGTAGTTGCCATTCGTTTAGGTTGTCAGCAGTTCTCCAAAGGCTGCAGACTTCTTAAATAAAATGTGTGCCCAACATTGTCCAAGCAAACCTGAGCCTAATATTTAAACAACCTTCAAAGCAATTGGAAGACGATCCCGCGGGTGAATATTCCATGGCTGGTTGGCGATGGCATGTTCTTGTGTTCAGCTAGCGACACGCAGGGGTGCAGAGGATGTCCCGCTCGGAGCACATTCCTGGGCAGCCATTGAACAGCGGGAATTACACGGACCGAGGCCGTTCACAGCCTGGTCGTTTTGTTGCTGCAGTTCTGGGCTACCTGCTATAACCAAGAAGTCTCATTTGTAATATTTGGGATCTGTAATATAATAAGTCACATTCAAATGCGCTACTGAATCACGTGTGCTCTGTTTTGATCAGGTGCTGAGTACATTTTTTGAAAGCTGATTCTTTAAAATTAGGAAGAATTATACCGTAGTATAATAGTAGAGTAGCGTGATAGTGTGTCATATTCTTCTGGCTTTTGGTCTTTATTTAATTTCTGTCAACTAGAGAAAATGATTTAAACTGTAGAATGGAAAGAAGGGAATCCATCAATATGTGCATTTTTTTCCTCCAGAGATTAAATAAAAGTTTGTGCATGTATTTACATTTTTTCTTCCGTAGTATATACTGCACAGTTATATTTGGAATGGATCTTCAGAAAAGCTGCAGGGCAGTTAATGAGAATAGGATGTTTGTACAATTCTGTAAATATTTTTTATATTTCTGGGAGCAGCAATCATATATCTTGATTCCCTTTTTTTCTAAGCTAGCCGGCTCGCTCGGACTCACATTGAGCTTCACCCTTTGGCCGGAGCCCAAGGAGCAGGAGAACCAGCTGAGGATCTGGTGGAGCGGGCGAGCTCCGAGGAAGCTCCTGGATGTGACCGTGCAGCATCCCGCGAGCCGGGAGCTCCAGCTGCGCCCTTCCTCATCCCCCTCATCCCCCTCATCCCCCTCATCCCCCTCATCCCCCTCATCCCCCTCATCCCCCTCATCCCCCTCATCCTCCTCATCCCCCTCATCCCCCTCATCCTCCTCATCCCCCTCATCCTCCTCATCCCCCTCATCCTCCTCATCCTCCTCATCCCCCTCATCCCCCTCATCCTCCTCATCCTCCTCATCCCCCTCATCCTCCTCATCCCCCTCATCCTCCTCATCCTCCTCATCCCCCTCATCCTCCTCATCCCCCTCATCCTCCTCATCCCCCTCATCCCCCTCATCCCCCTCATCCTCCTCATCCCCCTCATCCACCTGGAGCTCAGGCAGGGCCCCGGTCTCCAGGACGCGGCTCCGCTCCCCGTTCCCGCTCCGCTCCCCGTTCCCGCTCCGCGCTCCCGCTCCTCCTTGTTCTCCCCATTCACTCCAGCTCCGTGGGCAGATGCGGAGGTCGAGGCTGTGGATCCGCGTGGGCAGGAGGTGCCCTCAGTGGGGCTGCAGTTCTTTGCTTCGTCACGTCCATTGGCACGGGTGGGACCCAAGGTTCTGAGGAGGATCTACTGTTAGGGGGACTTCTGTGTGTGTTTCAAGCCTTTCTGTTATTTGCTTCTAAATGATTGTATTTCAAGTTACTTGTTAAAATATCTTATAAATACTGATAGCTGCACTGGGGGGAAAAAAAGACACTAAATTTATAATCCATGTTCCCTCTCCGTGTAACTAAGAAATGCCTCGTGTTCACATTACCTCCGTCACGGAATGACTGACGTGGAATATCTCAGTTTATCACCTTGACATGCATGTTCAGAGCAATTTGATGCTAAATCCTCAAGGTTAGGTGTTCCTAAAACACAGGCATCCAGGATGGATTACAGCTACCCTTCCCTACTTCATATTCCGTTCCTACTGGTGAAATACTGGTGTTCCAGCATGGACTAGCTGATTTCTTTCCCTAAAAAAAACTTCCTGTTCATTTGAACTCTCCATTTCTCTTTACTGCAGAGTTGTTCGTGCGCTGGTCGCTAGTCACAGAGTGACCCAGCTCTGTCCATACCTGCTAATGCCACACGCTGTAGGACAGGGAGTTGCGGGAGCAGCGTTGAGGCTCCTCTGTTTTGTTCCAGCACTCTCTTTCTTTATTCTTCACTCTCCCACGCGGTAAAGATATCTAAATGTAAATGAATCATTGCACGTTTGGATACTTGGAAGATAAATCCCTCCGTTATCAACCAGGCTCTATAACTGATTTAGTGACCACTTTGATCTCCGTCCAACAGCCACACAAACCGTGGGCAGGTCTCGGTGCGCCTGGCGGAGGGTTCCTGGGGCTGCTGCCCCCTTGCACGTGGCCACACGAGGACACGGGTGGCCCCTGGCCCTGGGCCTTGCGGTGGCCGTGGCCAGGACGTCTCGGCTCTCTTGGGGAGGGTCTTAGTTGGCCACCTGAGGATGACAAACCTTCTTGATTCTCAAGTAATCAAGTGTTATTATTTGAAATTATATTTTTCATTCTTTTTGTGCTTTTTTTTTCAAATGCTTTGCATGCCCCTTTCCTTCCCGCAGGCCTCCAGGTGGGCACATCCCCACACTCAGGAAGAAAGGAGAGGTTTTCCGCTCCTGTCCTCAGCCACAATTTCTTCTCTTTTTTTGGTCTTGCCGTTGCCCCACAGTGGAGGAATAAATAGGGTTTGTTCAAGCTAGTGGGGCTTTTATATGAAAGAGGACAGGATCCGGATTGCTGAGTTAGTACCAATTACTGCTAGGCTCCAGGAGCTGGAATCTGTTCAGGGGGCTGCGTGGGGTCATATTCACACACAGCCCCCCAGTTTGGGGCCAGCTTTGGATGCAGGGGGGTCCCGAATGGGCTGATGCTGCCCTTGGCTGTCACTTTATGCGTAAGTTCCAGGCTCTTTCTATCTATATGTATCCTCTCTTGGCCTCAAACAACTACTTTTACTCATTCTAGCTAATATAAATGTGCTGCACATAAAGGTCAGAAACTTCTCTCAACCTATTGTCCCCCCAGTCATTTTACTTTTATTATGATGTATAAGTAAAATAGTCCTGAAATTGTTATTTGGACCAACCACCTATCAGAGCGTTTCACCTATGGTTAGCGAAATGCTCCAAGATCCTCCAGAATGGAAGGTGCTATTTAAATGTAAATTATTATTTACAATATCTTATGCTTGATATAAGTTTGGGGGAAGTTTCATCTCCACACTTGTTTGTAGCAGCAAATCCTTTCATAGCTATAATTTATATGCAAAGATTTTCCCTGTCCTATCACACATTTCCCAATATGTTTTGATGAAGCCTGAATAGTTCAAATTGAGCTCTAGCGTTGTGCATTTTATTTATTTCATATCTTATTTGTATTAAGTTTTGTCAGAGGGTAGGGCTTGCTTTTATACGCCGGTAAGGGAGGCTATAGAGTATGTGATTATGCAAGGTCTTTGTTATTTATATACGCTGCATCCTGCGCGTGCTCCTCCGGCGCTCCAGCGAAATGCAGGCTTCTATTTTAATTCTCGTGAGCACATATGATCATTAACAGCTACTGCACACAGCAAAAAATAAAAAGTGCAATTCAAAGAAGGGTACATACAAAGAAATATAAGGAGCACGTAAAAGAATGAGTGAGATAAATTGGTTCTTTTCAAATGTCGAACTTATCTTCAGTTTGAGAGGCATCCTCTGTGCTGCCTCTGCTCCAAATGGCACTTTTTAAAACAAAATTTAAACATAACAATAAAAAATAATTCATTGCTTTTAATAACATTTTCAGCCATAAAAGAACAGTGGCCTTTTTCCTTCCCCACCCCGAGATTGCCATTTTGAAAACAGCAGGAAAGGTCCCGACGCAGCCCCGCGTTCCCGCCGGGATAGGGCAGCGGCGCTGGGACGACCCCGACCCCATCCGGGAGGTGGAAGCTAAGCTGTTTCCCTAGGAAAAGTGGGAAGTTCACGTTCCTCCTCATTGTAAAGTGCCTTCTCAAGGTATGTAGATCAGCCCTTGGTGGTTTTACCGAGAGGAAAATTATGGAACTGTCACTCCTCTCTGCTGTATTGATTTACAACCAGAGCAATAATAACACCAGGATGCTCTGATGAAAAGCAGATGTCTGTCAAGCGCACAGGGCTCTCCAGCGCCAGAGGCTCCGACCTTGGGAGCCGCTCTGGATTTTCCCTCCTGGTTCGCTCCTCTTCCCGGGGCTCAAGGAGCAGTTAGCTCATCCTCATCCTCATCCTCATCCTCATCCTCATCCTTGTCCCGCCGCTGCTCCCATCTCGCCTTTGCCTTTGGTTGAAACAGCAGAGAGCCAGTTTAGCTGATCAGATTGATTTTTTTAATGTTTTTTCCCCCATACATTTGCATCCATTGTAGCTTTTTTCCACATATGTAGCCATGCTGATACATATCCACGTATGTCTACAATATAAAATTTATATTTACTCTTAATGCAGATAGAGAAAAATCAAGTTAGTGAACAAAACATGAACAAATCCTCTGAGAGGAAAACCCTCTGACTCTGTATTTATGCACTACATATACATGCAGTAAAAGTGGGAGTCAAAGAGAGCACCACGAAACAGCAGACAAGTTTCTACAGCCTGACACGCTCAGAGCTCTGCACCCTCCGGGCGAATGAAGAGGGAGCTCCGAGGACTGCGAGGTGCCAGAGGGACCAGGCACATCATTAATCCCCATTTTGATCATTCCAAACTGGTTTCTTACTTTGCAGCCTCCAGTTTCACTGCGATTTTTGCCCCCGCAGAAGCTCGGCGCCCCGCGTCTCTGCGCTGCGTTACTCCCTTCTCTGACCTGCACGTTCAGATAAAAGTATTTTGCTTAGGAACTAAGTAATAAATCACCTGTAGGAAAGAGACACGCTCTTTTTTCTGTCGGGGACTAAATGTGAAAAATGGCTTAAAAGGAGCTAAGTGTAAATGATGGGGCTCTGTTCCCAGGTGGGGCTTTGCTGAAGTAAAGTAAAGGCAGCGCACGGGAGGCGCAGCCCAGGGTCGCTGCAGCCATACGTCATGTGCTGCAACGGTGCTTTATTTGGCAAAAAGATCAAAGAAAGATCGTCATCATCATCATCATCATCTTCTCCTTCTCCTCCTTCTTCTTTTTCTTCTTCTTCTTCTTCTGTGTGTTGAGAAATGGAATAGGTTTTCCCCCTCTTTATGTTCAGTGTAACTACGCTGTAGTTTCCCTAATCCTAGAGATGAGATCACCCACTCCAGAATATTATTAGATTTCAGGAGTTTAAAAAAAAATTACATAAGTGCTAAGTGTGATTTGACCTACCTTTCCTGTGTCAGACTGCTGAAATTATTTTACATTCATATAAATCCTTGCTGCTTTGCACTTTTTTGTAGCTAAAAATAAATGCTGTCTTGGGAGCCAAGGGTCTCATGGTGGGCAACTTATTGCATGTTGAATGTGTCACAGTAAATCTGCGAGAGGTTTTGAGCTGTAAAGAGACAAAACTTCCTTCTCTTTGAAAGGTAAAGGTAAGGAAGGAAATCCATGTTCCGAGCAGAGCAGCCAGAATTTCTTTTTCACATTGCTCTCTCTTTTCCTGCAACCCATCATGCTAAAACAGGAAAAAAAATATTTTAAGTGAGAAAAATACAGAAATTATAGTGGCTGCAGCGATTATATTTTATAAGCCATGCTTGAGAGGAAGGTGTCATGATATATTATAGCTGCCTTTAATGGTGCAGTTATCATAAATAAATGCTAGCGTCATCTTCCTCTTCTCCTCTTCATATCCGAGTTAGAGACTCATTTTCCTGGTGGGGCTGAGGTTCAGCTCCCATCAGGAGCCCAACAGGAGCAGATTAATTTCCTGGGAAGGATTCTGATTAAAGGGAAACGTGTGTTTTGCAGCGGAGAAATGAGACTCTGGAGTTCCTCAATGCCCAGTAAATCCTTTGGGAAAGAAAACCTTATGTCCCCCACAAGTCAAGGCCTTGAATCCTTTCCAATGAGTACATTAGTTTTTGATTTTACTTACCATTATTTAGACTACAAATAGGCAAACCCGATAAGAATTATTTGCAACACAACATATAGTTTCTATCTTATAGCTTTAAAAAATGATGAAATTAATGAGAAAGGGCAAGAGAAAAAAGAATGAACTAGCGATGCGGCTGAGGTCAAACTTGAGGAACGAGCACAGTGGGTTAAAACACCAACACAGCAATGTAGGTGCGAGCAAATGAACCGTCTAATAAATAATTAACAATTAATTTTCTTCTGTCTTTTATCTTTGCCTCTTTTTTTTCCCCCCTCTCCTCTTCCACCCGGTGTTCCTGTTTTGCATTTTCCGTGTTCCTGCAAGTAATTAGAAAACAAAATCAAAGCGCGGGGTTACAGAGTTCCCATCCTGCAGTCCTGCCGGAATGGGATCCCGGGCTCCCGGACACGTGGCGGGGCCTCTGCTCGCCGGGGAGCCTCCTCCGCAGCCCTCCCGTGCGATGTCCCCACACGACAGGACACGGAGCCTCGGCAGCCCTGGCCAGTGGCAGTGTCACCCTGGCAGGACTTGGGCTTCCCAGGAGCTTTTGTCTTCCCCAAGGTAGTCAGCGATGCTGGAAAAATATCCCCACGTTCCCTGGGAAGTGGCAGGTGCCCCTATTTTCTGCCTATCCAAATTAAGTTTAATCCGAATGTGTCTCCACGCAGCAAATTTGCTGTCCTTTGCATCGCTTATCCCCTTAACATGTGCTGAGGTGCCGAGCTGCTCGTGAGCACTTGGTGCCTTGTCACTAGGGCCAAGGACCCCCGGCTGCTGCCAACCTGCCCGGAGCGGTCCCAGACGCGCGAGCAGGGTCGTTCCCTGCACGCGGGATCGGGAAGCTGCGTGGGGCACAGCCGGCTGATGGGGCGCTGCATGCTGTGTTTTTGTGGGCAGATAGTTTGGGGGTGAAGTGTGTTCACAAATACACACATCTCCTTTCCCTCATGCAGTTCCAAGCGGCTGCGTCGTGCCGGCCTTCTCTGCTGTCCAGCAGACGGTGGTTAAGCTCGCGACAATGAATATTTTATTGTGCTGAACACAAAATGCCTGGGACGCCGTATGCATCCCGTCCCGAAAGCCCTCCTTGCAGCGTTGCTTTGTGTGTGTCAGGGCGGAGCGTTATAAAACAAATGACACTTGCTTTCTCGAGCAATAGCAGAGTGAAATATTACCGCCCGTTCAAAAGTTACCTCTGATTGTGCTACTCAGCTTTCAGCGCTATTTCACATTCAGGGTAACTTTTCTAACCCTTGAGAAATATTGTACCACTATTGCCTTCAAAACTAATCACTATCTTTTATACTGTATATATAGTGCTGTCCAAGTACTGTAGCAAGATCTAGCAAGAAAGATTACATGGAAGAACTTCAAGGTTTCCCAATCATTTTTAAAGGGAAAACACTTGGAGAACTTCGGGACTCTGCACATGCATTTGCTTCAGGTTCTCACTGTGCTTTAATAGGCAGCAATAGAGCTACAAGGATATTTCTATCCCAGGTAACTTCTCCAGCAGGAGAATTTTGCCCCTGTGCAGCAGGGGTTATATGTTACGTGCTGCCACTTAAACTCTTTTCCTTCCCAGGTCAAGGTCTTAAATGGGGTGAAAGTAGAGCAGATAACCCCTGTGTTTTACACTGGATATTATCAGCAGTTCTATCATTACTTTCACAGATTCTGTTTTGTCTAACTGGGACTAAAGCAAAACCACTTAAAGAACTGAAAAATTCAGAACTTCTTGTTTTCAGTTGGTTCCATGTAAATGAATGGGTTTTCCACATCAGAGTTAAATCCAAATCTAACCCACCCAGACACCGTATTTGTCAAATTTTGCCCTAAAGTTTAGAGACAGAGTAATCCTTTGTATCTAGGTGAGGTGAAAGAAGAAACTACCCTGTATGTTTGAAAGTAAATGGCAGAAGGGAGCATCCACGCACAGTTTCTCTCCTGCTGGAACCGTCTCTCCGCGGCCTCCTCAGCTCCTCTCTGCTCCCCGCTCTGTGCCGGTTGTTCGCTGCTCCCCGTCGCACCTGGGCCCCTTCCCGAGGGGCAGCTGGCAAGGAGATTAGTTAACAGCGATGTGGGAAGGCCTCGTTCTCAACGCAGGGCCCCGAGTCCCGAGGGCGCCAGGGCTGCTCGGGCCATGGAAACGCCGCGTTTGGCCGCGCCGAGCGCCGGCGCCGCAGGCTCCACATGAAGGAGCCGCCATCTTGACTCGCCTCTGGGTGTCCCTGACAGCAGCTCGCTCCGGCCCTCTGCTCCACGGGGACAGCTCCGTGTCCCCTTGTTCCTTCACTTCTGCTGAGATAAGGTGGAAGTTCGCGAAAAAATAAAAAATGAAGAATTAGCAGCAGTGAAGGCTAAAACCCCCAGTATTTATCAAAAGGCCGGAGTGCGGCACTGAGGGAAGGCGGAAGGTCGATACCCGGCGAGGGTCCCCTGGCCGGAGAGGCGCCGGAGGCAGCGCGGATCCGGATCCGTCTGCCAAGCGCCGCTTTATCAGCTACTTTTTGCTGCTCATTCCCTGGGCTGGGAACGTGGTGCCGCCTCTCCAACTCTCCCTTGGCAAGTGCAATTTTAAAACAATGCGGAACAAAGAAAAATGTGTTCCTGATATAATTATGCCTTCTGCAACTTAAATTTTAGGCACTCAGTTTCATCTCTTACTTAAATGTATCTGTGTATTTTAATAGGAACATTCAGCTATGCTTTTATTAATGCAAAAACATTAAAGCACCATCCCTGAATGCTAAAGCCTTAAAGGGCCATTTCAAACAGAACCTGTCATAAAATGTGCTCTCAAGCGTGTCCCCTTTAAGAGATTCAAGAATTAAATGTTCCCGTATGTGAATTTTATTTTGTACAGCACATTTGCTTTATGGCTACAATTAAGTTAGATGTGCCGATAACAATGTCTGCTTTCCATTTTAAATCGCACATTTCAGACAGTGTGCATTGTTTTATTATCTAATCCACATGCTTTTAATTGCAATTATGGTCCCTTATGAGTCCCCTGGGAGGGCATGATTGCAATTAAAAATGTAATTTAAATGTTAATTAATTACATTCATTTTCTAAACTGGGAAAATTTCATTTATTATTTTCATGTGTTGTGCACTTATCCTAAATGCATTACCTTCTAAATGTTTTTTTTCCAAATTAAGTGTTATGTTTATAAAACAGGGTGTTTAATACCCTTTAAAATTTTGTTAGAATGTTTATACAAATTATTACTTTAAATTAATTGATTCCAAGCTCCATGCAGGATTTGTATGTCACGGAAACCAGAATAGAGTTGTTTTTCATATTCTGCTGAAATTACATTAACATGAGAACCGAAAAGTTGATCAGAAATATTCCCTGTTACTGCATGCGCTCTTGGGCACTTGCAGAAAAAGGAAATGAGAAAGTTACTGGAGGCGCCTCGATTCTGTCGCTGCTGCCTCTCGGCTGTAACAGGAGCGCTCTCCTTGGCAGAGCAGATTCACATCTAACAGGAGATGCTGCAACAAGTGCAACAAACTGCAGGAGCAGAAGGAGGCAGCGGCTGTTGGAAGGAGGCAAAGAATCATGGACCTCGTTATTCCAATCGAGAAAAAAAGAAGCAGGGGGGATTTATTTCCACTGCTTTTTGGTTTATAATATTTGCCTAATGATCATGTTGGCTAGAAAAATATCTGTAAAACATGCAAGCAGAGATTGTCCATGATCCTATGACTCCGAGAGCTGAGGACTGACAAAAATTAACAAACAGCTTCGCAGCGGGGCACGATGTCAGCCCCGCTCTGCTGATCAGGGTGCAGAGCCTGGAAACAGATCCAGAGCCCCCGATGCCACGGGCTGACTTTCGCTGCCTTTCCTACGCAATATGCAAAGTTTAGCATTCCGAGTAGGAAAATTCCTTGAGTTCCGGCAGGAGGAGGGAGCTGCGGGGCCGGGGAAGAGCATCAGGTACAAACGGTTTTGAGTCACTGGGCTCCATAATTAAAAACTGATTAAAGATATCCGGATGCATGCCATTATCTTTGCAAAAGATATTCTCATTACCAATTCGTGGTCAGTTTGTTATATAAAAAAATGAGACTGTAATTTATTTTCTCAGAGAAGATCACAAAACAAACCAATTAAGGCAGGCAAATTCAGAATTGCAAAGTTCTGATAGATAACAGCTCCTCAGAAGAAGAAGCTGAATCTAGAGGATACAGCTGAAATATTTTTATTTTAAGCCAGTGCTGCCAGTTGCACGGACACTCTTTTGGAAGCCTTGAAGCATGAAAAAAAAAATGGAGTTAGTTAAACTCAAGTATATCTATTTTTAAGTGAGATGAGAGTACCCACACTGCCTGTTCGATTAAGTTAACCAGTTGCTTAAGAAGTGAAAATAAGAGTGCTTTGGGGGAAACCTGTGCTGAGGGCGGCGGTGCTTCCTTGTGGAGCAAGACCTGGGAGCTGGGGACGTGCATGGGCCGCGGGCAGCGAGTTGTAGCGTTAAAGGGAAAGAGAATTGAAAAAATGAAACAAGAGCCCTGCAGGTACAGACATATGTCAGCTACTAGGGGTAAGAAGTGCTTTTTTATTTGTACCGTTATAAATTAGGAGAAGATTCACCAGTTCTTAACTGCCTAGGCGGGTCTAGGTCAGTTTGGGGTGAATGAGCCTCTCTGTAGAGCCTCTTTCCCCATTTCATTCCTACCCCAAATCACGTGTCGTTCTGAGGCAGTAAAATCTAACGATTTCCTCTGCATTGATCCTGGAAGCCCCTGGAGCCACCTCCAGGACTCCCAGCCATCCCCAATGCCATAAAATGCGTCAGGAAACGGCACCTCCCGCACACGGGGCCTGCAGGCTGGGACCACGTCCAGCCAAACCTCCCCCCGGGGCCGGAGGAGCCCCCTTATCCCAAAGCAACCCTGGAAGTTCCTCGTCCGCTCAGGACATGGTACTTCATCGGGTGATGAAGAGATCAAAAACAATTACACAGCTCCTGATAACCCTCATTGACCATCTATTGAGAAAATCAGATTCTAAATAAATTACTATTGTACTTTTAAAGCTGTGCATGGCATGTCCTACTTACTGGTGACCTAGATAATTTCCATAAATTAACCTCCTCTACCTCCCGTTTCCTCTGCCGTCCTGCTGCTTCCTTCCTCCTCCCTCAATAGCCCATGCCCTGGATGGAGAAGACTGCGGTGCTGTGCTGAGTCTTAACGTGACATTAGGAACTCACCTGCCTAAGTGTTCATTTGCATCCTGCTCACTAGACTTGTCATATAGCTGGGGAGAAAATATATTATGAGATGTGTACTGAATTAGCTGTCAATTGTAGTGAAGCTCTCCCTTAACTATGTGAGGAGAAAGCTGTTGAATGAGGCTCAATCTTGCTTTTTCTTTTTCAGCTGAGATGTTTCATTTTAGTCATCCAACCCCAACCAATTTTATTAAGTCTGCTGTCAGCCATGACCCCCGCTGGGGCCTGGCAGGGCTGAAATAGTTATGCTGCCTGGTGTCACTCGTGCCAGCTCCCGGTGACGCTCCGGCTGCGACGCTGGGGCTCGCGGAGCAGCAGCCACGGGCAGGGAAGCGGGAAGGGCTCCGGGTAGGGAGCCCCTTGCGCTCCCTGTGCTGTCCCAGCAGCCCGGGGCCCTTCGTGCCGGTGCTTTGAGCAGTACCTGCTGCGTGCAGGAGCTCACGGAAAGCACATGGAGAAACCCCCGGCGCCGGGAAGGGGTCTGGTGCTGCCTTTGTGCCGTTCCGAGAGGGAAGGAAACGCATGTTTTGTGGCAAATTGCTCTGTACGGTGGTCATAGATAGAGGCGGTGTTGGGCACCATCTTTATGGCATCCCTTAAGTGTAGGTAATCCTGTACGGAGCTGATTCCCAGGAGCCTGGGAATTCCCTTCCCGGCCTGCAGGCAAGAGCAGCACTCAGAGATTGGCCCAAAACATGGATGATCCAACCGCAGCTGCCCGAGATCACAACATGTTATATTCTTTGCACGCCAAAGAAAGTTTGAATCCTGGAAAAGTGATACTTTATCGTCAAGGTAACCAGAATAGGTTCACCAACAATTTACGTGGCTCTTAAGTCTGTTTACATGCTTGTTTACTTGGCTTTTCTCTCCGAGAAGAAAGGAGTTACCTTAGCAACTGCCTCCTCACACGCGCCCGGCTGCCGCGCTGCGAGCGGCTCCGCACGGGGCTCCCGCCCGTGCTCAGGGCACGGTCAGTGCGTTCGTTTGGGGCCTGTTTGTTGGACCGGGCTGAGGCTGGTTGTGCCCCCAGGTTGGGGAGGAGCCTTCTATGCTTTACATGACTGCTCTATATTAATCTGATTGAGCTTGGATTTTTGGAGGGGGCACAAACCTAACTCGCCGCTACCTGCCAGGCTCCAAAAGCAGGTCTGCCCCAGCAGGCACACTTCAGTGCTGCAGTTAATAGCAATGGTAACAAGCCCTTAATGCAGCTTTTGCACAAAGATGTTTAGGATCCTCAGGCCGAGGCTCCTCAATTGCCTTTTTTTAATAGCAGAAGACTCTCAAAGCAGGAGTTTCCTCATGGACCATCCCTGCCCCTTCCTTGGCTGCGCTTTATCCCAAGCTGCTCCTTCTTGGAAGCTAAGCCCAGCCTGGGCCCAGCACAGGCGAAAATCCTCCGGGAACAACCCTGCAGAGCAAAGCAGAGCAGCAACCAGTAAAACGCTGGAGCCAGCAGCATTTTTCTTCCCTGAGAAACATGTAGCAGGTTCTTTCCTGTTTTGTGCTGCCTCCAGAAGGGGAGTGGGTGTATTTACTTATTTACACACTAATAACAACCAATAATAAATACCATTTCCCACCCAAGAACTTCAAAGGCCCAAACAAAGAGGGTCAGTGATTTTCAAACTTGCTCCCATTTTTTTTCGCGTCACAGGGAGCTGCAGTGCCTGGCTCCAGGCTGAGCCCGCAGTCGTGCCCCACAGTTCTAATTCCCACAGTGTGGAGCCACACAGCCCCACTCTTTTCCTCTTATTCTCCTTTTAACATCTTGTAACAAGAAGTTTGGCCTAAAGTCGTGTCCCGCTCGCTCAGCAATGCACAGCACGTTGTGGGGTTTCCTTCAAGAACACGCTGCTCCGGTGTCTCTGCTGCTTTATTCACATTCTCTCTTCTTTGAGTCATTTTCCTTTGAAGTTTCTCAAGCACTGATGAGTGCAAGAGAGCCGCTTTGCCACGTTTTTCCCCTTTTAAATTATGGGTTTCAGTTTGGCAAAAAAAAAGGAGAGTTGACAAGAAGCAGTTGTCAAGAAACAAGAGCGGGATGCAGGCAGCAGAGTCTCTTGCTGCTTGTGTCGGTCTCCCAGTTCCTGGTGCTTGGGTGGCTCTGATGTCCCTCAGCCGCCCCGTGCTGCAGGGGAAGGTGATGCCGGGAGCGCTGGGTTTCACCGGGGCTGTTTCAGGGTTGGTTTGCTGCATGTTTCCTTCGTGACCGTCAGCAACTCACTTCTGTGCCTTGATTTCTCCAGCACTGATGGGCTCTCTCAGCCTTTTCCCTCTTTATTATCACTCTCCAGGGAAGAGACTTTTTTATCCTATTTTTGACATGAATGTCGTGGGCCTATCATGCAGGGTTTAATCTACTTTTCTGAGGTTAGGAAGGCTCAAACCTTCCTCCTGGCTTGTGTCTTGGTCCATGCCACGTGTGGGGCCGTGCAGCTGCACCCACTGCCCTCCCGACCTTGGGAGTCCTGGTGCTCCTGCCCTTGGTTTGGTGAGCTCCCACGAGCCACAAGTTCTCCCACTTCTGTGCCAACTAGCAATATGGTTGGCAAAAAACATGGCCTGGCATCTAGCGCACGATGTGTTCCTCTCTCCTGCTGTCTTCAAGTAGCCATAACATTTTAAGTATCCAGTTTCCTCAGCCCCTCGTTTCCAGTATCCAGTTTCCCCAGCATGGTGCAGACCCAACGAACGGGTCATACCCACACAAGCTGCCTCTCTTACATGAAAGAGGGTGATACCATTTAACATTTATGATGATTTCAAGCCAGTTAGCGAATATAAAACCTCTCTCTCTCAACTGTATTTCCTTATGTACTTTCTCTTCATTTAGGCTGTAAAGAACTGGCTAATTCTATCTCCAGAAAGGGCCTTAGCTCCTCTCTACCGCTGCTGGGGACTCTACTGGGCAGTTCTGGGCTTCCTTGACACCAAGGCCACGGTCCCTGCTTTTGTCCTGGCCATACTGTTCACTGCAGGTCTGGAGACAGTTTTCTGGTGTGACTGATTCCCTTCACCAGTCACCTTCATCTCATCACTTTTTTCCAGCCAAATGGAGTAAGCAGAGGAAAGTGGATTTGCGCTTCAAGCAGAGCCTCCGGAGACTTGGTTTCTATTGCCAGCTGTTTCAACACCCTGCGTGACCTTCACCAAGCCCTTCCACTTGGCTCTGTCTCAGTTTCCCCATCTGCAAGGGGATATGAACATTTGCAGAGCACTTTGAATTGTTATTAATTCTTCATAGAATATCTGAAATGTGGTGAACACTTTAAGATGCTATAAAAGTACAAAGTATTATTATTAAACTCAGGAGGAGGAAGTAGCTGGCCTGTAAGGTGCTTCCTTCATCAGCCCTTCAGAGGAAGGCCCTTATCTTTATGACCTGAACACAGCCTTTTTATTCTGCTCTTGTAGAGGGTTAATGGCTACATTTTAAATAATTTTTTTATTATTATTTTAAAGAAGAGCTTTTAAATAAAGCCCTTCCGCCCCAAGCTGGGTGAGCACAATCCCAATGAACTGCTGGTATCTTGGGTTTTGCTTGTGCGTCTCGGTTTGAAGCAGGACGCAGAAGGCTCTGCAGGACGGGGAACCGACTGCGGTCGGCCAAGGAGGGCTCTGCTGCCCCAGGGCAACTGGTGCTTTCCTCTCACCCACCAAAACGCAGCAGACCCAGGGCGACTATAATGGCTCAAGAACAGTTGCACATCCTGGTGTTTTGCTGCTGTCATGGAAAAATAAATAAATAAATAAAAAGAATGTCATGGACAAATGAATGTTGACAGTGGCCATACCAAACAATTCAAGAAAAAATTGCAGTTTTATACGTATTCCGGCTCCCTTTGTCAATACTTTGAAGATGGTTCTTATTTCAGAGCAGGTATTGATTGTGTATAGGTTAGGCCCTTGGTTCCATTTGTCATTTCTGATATTATAGCATGTTATCGTTTAAAGCTGTAATGGGAGAGGTGGCTGAGCTTAAAGCAAGCTGGTTGTCTGAGGCTTTGATAAATAGCTAGATGGTCTTTGTTTCTGCAGCAGTGAGCAGTTGGCTGCTATTTGCTTTACCTTTTATCCAAGAATAACTGTGTGATGGGTTCTGGAAGTGAACAGTATCATTTTGTCAGATGTGGTTCAGAACAAGCCGGGTGGTCCTAGCAAAGCAGCTGAGGGATTTTTAACACCCGACAGGATGTGAGCAAAGGCCCTGTATAAAAGTGAAACAATTCTGGCTCCACATGGCTGCTTTGGTCGAAAAGTTCTCAGAGTTGTTTTTTAAGGTGAGAGGACGGGAAATGCTGGGGGGGGCTGGGTGGGGAGGAACGATGCTTTTAAAAGCAATTCTATTCATATGGAAGGATCTTAGGAGAAAGATCAGAGGACAATAGGTGGATTAGATTTCTTTGATGAAATAACAAACTTGCAATTTTTTTGCAGATCTAAACAAAAGGTCTGCTTTTCAGATGCAGCGGGCAGCCCCACCCCAGCCTCTGAAAACCAGGCCAGGACCATGTTTGTGCCTTGGAGTCCGCAGCATTGCAGAGGGAGGCAGCGCACACTTCACATTCCTTCCCTCTGCATCACTTACAATTCGCAGAGTTTCGGTATGGCTTTCATGAAATCACATCTGTTTGTAAAACTCAAAACTTCAGGGTTGTTTCATACCTTGGTTCTACTTCATTTGAATAGCCAGGCGTCTGGAAATGTTAAGTGCTCCTTTTCCCTCTAACAGGCAAATGTGACCTCTTGTTCTTCGCAGAACCTCTTAACTTTTGGTTTCAGCAAACTCAAGTCACACCTGTGGATGGTCCCAACCCAGCTCTACTGAGTCAGGCAAGACAGATTTAAAATTTGAGCTTAGCCACTGATAACAGGGTGATACCAAATTCATTTCAAGCCTGTCCTAAGCCAATATTTGCCAGCAAAGGTGGATGGGAATCTGTCAGACACTCAAGTTTGGTCTCAGCCCTAATAACGACAGGCTCATTCACGTCTGGTTTGCACGGGGCAGCTCTGGGGCACTTCTTTGCAAAGCTGCTGATCCAGCAAGATGTCCTAACCGTTTGGCCCCTGAGGATTGGTTAGGGTGCCCACCGTGATAACCCCTGACTGAGGGAGCTGGCTGCCTCCAGCCCATGGAGACAGTAGCTCTTAATCCTTCCTTGAGGCGGAGGTGCCCGGACAAGCAGCAGACATTGCACCCACCCCTTCTTTTTGAGAAGTCACAAGGACTGCTCAACAGCCCAAACAGCTCATCCTGCAGGGCAGCTCGCAGGGTGAGGGCAGGGGAGATCTTCTTTTGTGTCCGTAGGAGTAAAGAAGAAGCTACCTTTCCTGGAGTGGGCATAGAAACCAGCAGAAAGGGTAGAAGTCAATTATGTGATTCCCAGTCCTATAAGTAACACTAAATTAGAGCAAATCCTTGGGGGTTGGTGGGACTGCTGCTCATTCTTAACTCACGCTAAGATGTGCATGCTGTGGAGGAAGTTTGTGGAGTGCAATTCCTGGCTCTTCCTAGGACTATATATGCAAAAATGGAGAGGGATGCTTCTGCTAGTAGGCAGGCCAGCACAAATAGGCCATACTTACAAGCGTAAGTAATCTCAGGAGACTTTGCCACCCATTTTCTAGCCCAGATTGAGATTCACGTAATAGATGGTGATGGTCTTTTGGATGACTAGAGCCCCATTTGGTTTGCATGTGCGTTAAAAGGTCACTTTGCACTCTTCAAAGACCCAGACATTTCCCACTGTGTCCACAGCCACAATGTCCCTGTTCACCAAAGTTGTTCCTCTCAGCCCGGAGATGACTGAATTTCAATGAGGCTTTATTCTTCAAAGTGAAAGGTGCTGTCTTACAGTAAAATATTGTTCTATTAAACTCAGCCCATGGCAGATCCACTACTGAGGGCTATTGAGGCAAATAAGAGTAAGGTGATGGCAGTGTGTGGTCATAAAGTTGCAGTATTCAAAAATGTAGAAAAAGCAGGTTGTCAGATTTCAATAAAGCAGTGGAAATGAATAGATACATCTCAGAGCTGGTTGCTTCCTAGTGGGATGGAATTTGAATAATAATATCGCACTTGAACCAACATCGGGCTGGATTAATGGCTAGCACAGGCAGAGTACTCGCGTGGTGAACTTGCAGCAGCACCAGCAGCACCGTTGTAGGTGTTCCTAATGATAGAGCACGATGCTTCTGCTTGTTTGCACACAGAATGAAAAAAAAGGGAGGAGGAATCTGGGAATTATTGCTTTAAGCTGCAATTTTCAACAAAGAAATCTCACCATTCCAAACTGTCTAGACCTTTAAAAATAAAAGATGTGCCGTATTTACAATGCTCTTCAGTATTCATGAGGCTTTGCTGCCTGTTGTAAGGCGAGATGAAAACAATACTCAGTAGATTTTCATAAGTGACACGCAACTGTAAGATTGATAGATGATGTGGATTTAATGTATGTGGAGTTCAGCGCCAACATAAAAGCTGTGATGTACCCAAACACAGGGTTTATTAAATCCCTGTTTTCTTAAATGATCATCCAAAGCCTTTCACCACTTTCTTCTACCAGAAAATAAAGAAAAGAACGTAGGAAAGAAAGAGAGGAGAGAGAGAAAAAGAAAAAATGCACGGGATACCCCTTAGTTTTGGTAAAGAATTACAATATCAGAACTGACAAATATTTAGACACTCTCTCTGCACAGAGATTAATGTGAGAGTCAGAAATACATGGAATACACTTAAACTGATGTGATTTAGTTATGAATGGTTAAACATAAGTATTCTCTGTCAAATGCCCAAACCTAGTGTATTAACTCTTTCCTCATGCCAGTGCTTCCGTATGGCCTCCCAAACTAACTGAGTCCTTCTTGGAGACCGGGGTCCTCTCCCACCCCGCCGTGCATGGGCACGGCACGCTCCAGCTCTGCCCTCGGAGGGGACATGGCTCAAAGGTCTCCTAGACACCTCCTGCCTCCAGCCACCACGGCCAGACCTGCTGAAAGCCCCCGGAGCCGAGGCCGAGGGGCAGGGGATGAGGGAAGGAGGTACCCGGCCCTCCTGGGAGCATCGGCCCGAGGGAACCCGGCTTCGGCCATCTCCGATCGCAGGCCCGAGCCCGGCTGGGCCTGTGAGGCGGCTGCCGCGCCGTCCTCGCGAGGCCGCACCGTTCTACCCTTGAACTGACATCCCGCGGGTTATTTTCTCCCTCATTCCAACATCACCCTTCAGTCAGCATCCTTACGAATCAGGATTGCCTTATGAACTGTCCCAAATCCTCTTGCAAACCGGAGCTGCTTCATCTCTGACGTCTCCAGGGCTGCACCACACACGCGCGCCGGCCGTTGCCTTTTCTGCTGCGTGCTCGCAGCACTTTTTAGCAAACGTGTGTGTGCTTCTTAGCGGAAGGTTTCACTTAGTTTCAGGGTCATTTCCTGTGACAGCGGAATGCCTGTCTTCTTTATCACCTCAAGATTTGGCGAAATGATATAATTAGTGCAGTTGTGCTCTGAACCCAGCCGGCAGCACTGGCAGCCAGGCCGCTCGCCTCGGCTCAGCAGGCGAAGGGAGAGCGGTCCCGCTGCTCCCCTCCAGCCCGACCTCCCTAAAACCTCCGGGATCACTGGGATATTTATCCCTCGGTGCGAGCGGCCTGTGGGCTGGTGATCCCCTGACTGCGCTGTCAGTCGGACGTTTCCCGTGATACTGCAAACGCAGAAGGATCACGATACATCGTGCGAGATGTGACCGGGGGGCTGAAGCTGGAAACGGCAGAATTCACTTCCTGCCAGCTATTCTGGGGAAACTTTTCTATTTCTAAACAAAAAATCAGATTTTGGCTCTTTTCTTCCCTGCCTTCTCTTTGCTTAGTAAAAGGAGACCTTTCCCAACAAAATGTTGATTTTACTGCAGCAAAATTTTCTACTAAGAAAATGCTTTTTTATAAGCTGCACTGGGGATCTTTTTGATAATACAGAGGAAGAGCTTAAACTTAAAATTGAGGGATATGAGACAAAAATGAAAAGAAAGGAGGTCTGTGCGTATCTGCTGAATTTTGTAAACAAGATAAAATAAGTGACTGTGTTCACTCCCCGATGGTTGCTGATAAATATTTTAGGAAATTGTTTACAATAGGACTGCTTATTGGAAAAACAAACTTCAGCAAATACTCATGGAAAACAAATAGCAAGTCCAAGTCCATATTTGCACTAGAAATCCAAAGCTAAGATATGTATTCATGCAGTCAGGGAAAAGAAAACTCCTGTGTGCCTACTCTGACTTTCTAGAATTGAGAATTTGCCACAAAATGATTGTGATGAAGTGATATATTAGGAATTATATGCAGAAAACATTTTGAGTAATGAATAATACAACCAAGGAAACTTGTAAATCGCAGGTAAGGAGCTAAAATCATCACATAATTTTTACAATGTACCTCTTTGGTTTTGCTGCCTATGCAAAAGTGAGTGCTCCTACTTTGTAGAATCCTTTGATTTGCTACACATGTTTGATAGCATTTGCTCATCTACATAATCACCTGAAGAAAGTGGAAAAAAAAAAGAGTAAAGGAAATGGATAGCTAAAGCCCAGCAAAGAGAGATGGGGAAGAATAGGAAAAAATGTATGTGCAGATGAATATATGTAATCTATTACAATAGTTGTGCCTTCTGAAACACACCCAGTGTTTTCTGGAGTTCTTCCCTCACTCTACACAGGGTTTCCGTTACTTATAAAAGCCTGCTTAGTGTTGCTTCTTTTATTTTGTGTGCTGTGTTTTGTTTTTATATTGACATTTTCCATGTGAGAAATCCTAATATTTTGTTTAAATATTTGAGAGAGTCAAAGAGCTTTGCCAGTCAAAAAGAATTGGTAAAAGAACAATTCTTGGAAAAGCTGGGAGTTCATCCACCCCTGCTTTCAGCTAACAGGAGTACATGAATGTTCCAAATGTGTGGCTTTCTTTTTAAATTTTTTTTTTTTTGCATTTTTCCTTTTTCCCTCCTCACCTGTTGTTTATAGGTTTACCGTTGTCTTTGTTGTTACATAGGTGAGGCCTTTTTCAAATAACCCACGTTGCACCCAGGCTGATTGTATTTTTTCTTCACTCAGGCTCATTTGCCCACTTTCAGATTGGTATCTGAAGGGCTTTTGTGCCTCAGCACCAGTTTGTTCAGAAAGTCACTCCTTTTTTCTATTCATTTGTTGCAGCAACCTCCACAAAATGGATGCTCTTCAAAGCTATCACAGATGGGTTTATTCGGGATTCTACCATTCTTCCCCGCATAGAAAGCCGGGATTATCGAGCACTAACATAGATGGTACCATCTGTTCTCCCAAACAGGTCCTAACCTGGCCTTTAGCTTCTACAGTATCCTGCTGGCCCTCCAGTTAGTCTGCTGGAAGCTGTGATATTTGTCTTTTCCTCACATTTCTCATGCAATATTAAGTGTGTCACACTCTACCTGTTTTGAAAGGTTAAGGTGAAATCTTAACTTTTGGGATGCAAATATTAAAAGCATGAGTGTGTTTCGAGATGCTGGGCCGTGCATCTCCTCGGCTGCAGCCTGCAAAGTGGCACCTGGGTTAAGTAATGGTTTCCTCTTTCCTCTTCCTGGCCTGCGACGTGGGCAACTGGAGTTCACTTCCCACCTCTGCCATAAATTTAGAAACACTGAATAGAGGGAACTTCCTTATCAGTTCCAGCACGTTCTGTCGCAGGATATCGTGAACATACAAACATATCCCGCCTTTCCCAAGCTCGTCAAGCCCCCACAGCCCCAGACAAGGCCCTGTGTTGCTCCGTGTGCCCTCCTTGCAGAGGGGACAGAGCTTCTTTGTTCTGCCCATGGAGATGGGCACCTCATTGCACTATACCCAGTGCCTAAAGCAACATCTTGAGCCTCCAGCTCTAATGGTAACGAGGGGAAATTAAGAACGGGCGCAATAACAGCAAGCCGGGTTCTAAATAACGAGGAGGTTTAGCCTGGGCTTATCTGCTCGCCTTCCCCGGTGCGAGCGCGCGGCCGAGCGTGTTTCCCAGGCCGTAACCTGTCATGGCTGTGGCGTGAACTTTTATTTGTAATTTTCGTGCGCCTTCCAGAGCGGTGCAATCCCTACACTGAGGTGACTACTTTGAGTTCGCTTTTTTTAATTAAGGTTCTGTATTGTAACTAGTCAATGTACATTATTGGGAGAATGAATGTCAATGCCAGTGCTTTTTCTTTCTCTCCTTTATCTTTGTCAATGATTCAAAGACATGATTTATGGTTAGTCTCCGTCTTTCAGGATCATCCATCAAGCTCTGGTTTCACTACAGGGCTCGAAGTTGTAAATCATGCAGAAAGGCTGTCACTCATCTAATTTAACCCCTTAAACACGGGGATGGAATAGGGGGCTGGGCTTGGCAGCCCTGTACGAAATAGCATTAAAATGGGCCATAAAACTGATGAAGTTAGACTAATCTATACAATTAATTGTTCCTTGTAATGCAATTATTATTACGAGGGACTATAAAAACAAAACAGGGCACTGCTCCACCCTCCAAGTCCTTTTTGGAACCTGGAGGACTTTGGGGCTCCATAAAATCCGTCACTTTTTTGTTTGCTTGTTTTCTTGTCCCATCTCTTCCATTTTTTCCTAACGTCCATTACGGACGTAAAGAGCAGAGTTTTACGTTAGAATCAATCATGGGCTACTTCTGATCGTGACCTTGCACCGACTAAAGGAGGAGCACAAAAGCCCATTAGCAGCTGCTATTTTAGGCTTGGTAAATTAACAGTTCTTTTTCTTCTCCCTCTTTTTCTCTCCTTCCCTTGGATTTTTTTTCCCTTCCTTCCTTTTTTTGGACAGGAAGACAGGGAGAGATGAGCTGTGTAAGTGGCACGGGAGCCTGCACGCCTGGCCCCGTCCCGCGGGCGCGAGGGCTGTGACAGCTCTGGCCAACGGGCTCGTTGCCCCCAACACGGAGCCTCTACCTGCTCCACACACAAAGCCGGGGAGATGGCATTAAATAATGAGGTGCCTTCCTCTTGTCTCTTGTTACTTTATTTATTTATTTTTGGTTCAAAGTGTCGGAAATTGGTAATGGAGGGCTATTAATGAAAAATATATGTTTGGGGTCTATTTGTTTAGACTCTGCAGTGACTTGATGGCAATTTTATCCCTGAATTATGTATGGCTCTGTTTTGCCTAGGCAAGCTGATACAAACAACAAATATACTTAGAAAAAGATATATCAGTAAATAAACTGAAAGGTTGTAAAATATGAATGTTTATCATCCAGACGATGCTGCAACTCTTCTTTTTTACATGAACTCTACTTGAGATGGTATTTAGGAGCTTGGGACCTCTTCTGTTCCAGCAATCTCTGCAGCTTGTCACAAAAACAAATGACGCCGGAGGGAACCTTGCTTTACACCGTATTCCTGTGCATGAACCTCCGTCTTAAGGTGCTCTCAATACAAATTTAGAGCTTGATTTATTAGAAGGTATGATCCTGGCCCTCCTCCCATGCAGACCCACGCTCCGTTTGGTCTCCAGCTCGGTATTTAGCACGTGGTCCCCTCCGTGCAGGTGACTGGGGACAGGGAGCAGGGGTTAATGTGCAGCAGGGCTGCTGCATTGGGATCACCCCGCTCACGGATTCGGCCCTCTGGGCACACAAACAATTCGGGTTGGGAGGAAAAACCCCTGCAGCTTCCGTGCGAGCCGGGTCAATAACCAGGGTTTGTTCACAGCGGCCCTTCCTCGGCATCGGGCAGCCCGGCCGGTCGCCAGCGCTTTGGGGGCAACAAAGGATAAAAAGTTTAATCATCTGATAGGATTAACAGAAACTTGCAATCATCCATCTAGAAGATTTTTTTTTTAATATTGTCCATTGCAAATATAATGATAAATTAGCACATTTATTCTGGCCTTAAGTCTTGTCCCATTGGGATCTCCAAGAATCTCTGCTGCTAAAATATACCGTAGATGAAATTACAGTTTTAGCATCTCTCCATAGTCTTAATTAAGACTGTTCTGATATAAAGCTGTGGTGTCTTAATTACCAGAAAGCTATCAGAAAGTAACTTTCTAAAAACCTGTGTCAAATAAGGGTTGCAAAGACAAGAACTACTTATTTCATTATAAATTTATGGCACCAGTATATTTATATATATATATATATATATATATTTAAGAGCAACCAGCATTACTACTGGTTTGTCTCTCAATATCCCATCTCACAAGATAAATCCTGCTTCCAGCTCCCTTTCACCAAGCAGAACTGCTGTTGGTCCAGGCCATGTGTGGTAGGTTTATTTGGGCAAGTAATGGAGGGTTTTCTACCATTTTTTGTCTAGTACAGCTTGGGAAATACTTCAAGTCTTAGACTTCAAAGTGTTCTAAATCTCCAGTGAAATTCTGGCGCAATTGTCCTCCCACTTTACCTTCAAAAGGATGCAGAAAAATTACAGTGTAAACTCACTGGTTACCCTGTAGCAGAGCTGGGAACCCATTTGGGGATACAGTCTAATAGATCCTGGTTTTTTTATACTGAATGGGCCCTTTTGCCTCCAAAATAGCCACGTTTAATCCAAAATCTGGTGTCTTGTTTTCCAAGAAGTCAGTGCACCCTGTGTTTACAGCTCTTAGAGGTTGGTACAGGTCTTGTTTGAAAAGCTCATGAACCTCTGCAAGGTTTTGATGAGCATCTTCCTGGTACTGCGAGCGGGTCCGAGCGGGTCCGAGCGTTTCCATTTTGTTAGGAGCGGATTTCATAACCCTGCTTGCTGAAAGTCCCTCTTCTCAGATTTGCATAAAGTAAAAGCTGAATGTAAAAAAAAAGAAATAAAAATAATATGATGAATGCTGACAGGTACATTTGCTACAATTGATTAAACCCTTTTCCCATCCTTCCCATTTCCTTTCACCCGCCTCATGTCTTGCCAGAAAGTGAGGTGTGAGTGACTTTGTCACTGACATTAAACAGTTGTATATACTCCTAGCTGCAAAATGTTATCCCCAGAGTTTGTTTACTCGATCTGTATTTCCAATCAGTGCAGAAGGTTTACTGAAGCAGTTCATTACTGATTTATTTATGATGTATTTAGATAGCAAATATGGTTCTGTCAGCAGTTGCTGGCTAAACAGTGTTGACAGACATTAATAGCATATGGTATAGGAATGGAATTATGATCTTTAAGAGTCTTTGTTTCTCAACATACATTTACAGCTTGCATTTTTCCTAGGTAGAGAGCCACAACTTCCAACCAAGAAAACTGTGTTTCTTTTTCTTTTTGTAACCTTTGGGGTTTGTTGGTGGTGACATTAAAATCTTCTGTGCCTGTTTAGCTGTTCAATTTAATGGAAGACAAATTCTCCCAAAGGCTTAATTTACTCTCACAAACTGAAATCACTGCATTCTCGCCATGGGAAATGGCCTTAATTTTCCCAGCCTTCGGTATACATCAAGCATATAATTCATTTCTCCCCCCTCAATACTTCCCTCATTAGAAAACAAAGTTTTTGATATTTAAATGTTACATAGTTTAAGTTGAGAAACAGATCTTCTAAGCCCCGTAAAGTGCATTTGCAGGCATGATTGCTTCTCTTTGACAGCGATAGATTTATACAGGCTGGAACAGAAAAACACTTGAATTTTTGACCTTTAATTCTGCTTCCTCTAACACAAGTGTTTTTAGCAGTGTCAAAGAACAAAAGCACCAAGTGTGGTTGCTCTCAGAGAGGAGAGGGCAGGTAGCAGTGAAACCCTTCTCGGCAGGAGAAACTGGTTGGGGAGCCCAAATTTTGGTGGAAAGGACCAGGCAGCAGGATAACTTTTGTAGGAGAGGTTGCCTCTCGATCACACAGGGACAAACAGATCGGGAACTAATAAGGGAAATCATCTGATCCTTCTTTTTAGAGTAATGATAACAAAGAAAAGTGGGAATACATTTTAATTTCCAACGTAATGGGTGACAGTTTGCTTTCTGCGAAATGAAGTAAGTCCTAAAACAATCTTTGCTGGATTGAAATTGCTTTTCCATAGTGTGCACCTGGCCTCAGAAGTTGGCTTCTGAGGCTCCACTAACAAGTACCCAGATTTATCAGATAAAACAAATCAGGTGTCTTCTGGGGAAATGCTAGGGACATGTAGAGTATGGTATAATAGCTACATTATTATTTTTTTCTAAACTGCCATCATTTTTAACGTGTTGCTAAAGAGTTTAGGGTGTAGGCACTTCCTATCCCACTGGTACTGGCAGCAAAACTGAACGTATACATACGTACGTATGTATTTACACACACACACAATCACTGATATATGTCCACTGGACAAAAAGAAACAGCTCTAGCAACCAGAAGACTTTCTTGATAGAGCAACCAAAAAATAAAACACTGAGCTTTTTTTTCTTCTGCCTAATTCTCTTTACTTCCAAAATAACAATTCAGCAGTAAGAAATGAAACACATATTTCTAAATTTAGCATGTTATTTTTCCTATTGCACATGGAAAAGTTCTTATGGCTGGTAAAGGTGGCTGATTTGGCTGGTTCATCTCCCAGAGAATGTTTAAAGACTCCTGTTTCTAAGGGGCAACATATTAAAAGGCAGTGGATTATAAAATAATGAGTTAATAGCAGTTTCAGTGTCCCCCTCTGTTTGCATGAAGATTCTCACCAGCAGAAGGGAACCACCTGCACGGAGGGGTGATGAACTTGCCGAAAAATCCCCCACGTCTTTCAACACCGACTGGTCGGATTCCAGCTCTGCTTCTGGATTTATACGGGAATTAGCCCATGTAGGCAGGCAAATTGTTAATTGCTGAAGACAAACCTTGTGCAGGTCTAGGATGTGCTTTGCCTTCATTTGAATTTTAGCACAGATTGATAAATTTATTCAAAATATGTATTTTTTTAGATGTTACTTCTGATAGAAAGAGAAATGAAAACCACCAGAAACACTTTAAAAGGGAGTTATTGTTTGTATTTGAGTGTAGTGGATAAACTGAAAGTGTTTAGACAGTCCGTAATGAAGTGCTGTTGGCCTCTGGTCTGTAGGAAGTGTTTCAATTTTATAGCTCTAAATCAACTTTACCCTAAAAATCTCCAAGGACTTTCTCCGCTTTGCAAATCAACTAGGACATAGTGTCCGTGCCCAGTATCTCATTGTGTATTATCAAAAAGCTGGGCAGATTTTTATTCATCTAACTCCTACTGATACCAGAAACATTTTTAGAAGTTTTAATTTCACATTATCAATACTTAGTCCCATATCTGTGTTAGATAAGGTACAAGGGTTTTTTTTCCTGAATTTGATTATTGATAGCAAACGGATTTTACAGGTGTGAAGTTCAGTCTTGGATAAAAATTGTTTTGTGTGTCCGTCTGTGCAAGAAGTCGCCAAGTTAATGGGTGAGATGAGTGGCTGGTTTTATGTGAACGTCAGCGCTCTGCGGTTGAGCATTGCTGCCTTCTCCCGTCGTTGGAGCTGTGCACGTACCGTTCCTTACGTCTGTGCGGTTTCCATCACTGCTTCAGGGGGTCTCACGCTAAACATAAACACAGACCCTGCACCATACTGTCACAACGTAAACACAGTTTGAAAGTGCATGTAAATGCAATGTGCAAAAGCTGTCGGAACGCTTCAGTTTCTAAATGCTCTCACATCCCTTTCCCCCAGGACTTTACATTAGACTGTTTCTTCGTACAGATTCTTTCCAAATCTGCCCGTAATAACCCTGTTCAGTTTATCCTCCTGATCCTGAGGAGGATCTGGGAGCAAAACATTCTACTTGTTGACTGAAGGTTGAAACTCTCTGCACATTTACAGAAACCCTCTTGGTCCACTTTCTGCTCTGCACTTGTTTCAGTTGATTTATCTTCTCTTGGTCGTAGTTTCACTGATCACTTTCTTATTACCTTTACACTTCCATCCTTCTCCAGTGATTTCTTGCCACCTGCTCCCACCTGATGAATTGTCTGCTCAAACTGTTGATCTTGACCTGGCATGGTCTCTTCCACAGAAAATAAATGATGCCACACAGACATATAATGACACCTTAATAAACATCCCAGGTACTTTGCTCTTCTCCAGAAGCCTAAAGCTTGAAACGTGGCAATGCCATTGGTGCCTGGAAGGCAAAGAAAGGGAAGAGGTAGGGAATAAAAACTGGAGAAGTTTTGCTCTTTGTGTATATTTAACCATGACTGAAAGTTCTTTGCACCTTTTTTGTCCTAACTCTTGTTTGCACTTCTGCTTGTGATCACTAGAAACAGCAACGAATATATTTTAGTACTCTAAAAATGTATCTATCAGTCTATCTATCTGTCTGTCTATCTATCTCTCTTTTTTTTTTTGGCTTGCCTGCTGCAACATTGACTAGATTCGTTTTTCAGAAACTCAGTGTTTTGAGGGATTTGGTAGAGGTCAGATGGCCTCTGTTGCTCCTCTTTCCAAGTCTGAGTAAGGCTCCAGAAAAAAGAAAAGAATGTAGAGAAGTATATAAAGTTTTTTATTATCATTATTCTGTTATAGGGTTGGATAGTAGAGACAGCTAATCCACTCCTTTAGCTCTTTGGGGATTTTAGAGTCTGGATTTTTGATCTACCAGACTGCTTTGTGGATTCCTCCAGGCCTTAAATCCAGTTATGATGGTTATAATATATAGCTTTTTTGTACCCGTGAGGTCGCCATCTCAGCAGTCATTACACTGTGATACCTTTGCTGAAGAAGTTGTTTCTGTCATTAAACAACCTTTCTGATTATTGGATTTTTTTTACCATTACTCATACTTGTTTCTTGCTGAGATTCAGGAAAAGCTGATCCTGTGCAGCTGCAACCTCTTATTGTTGCTGGGGATTTTTGTTTGTTTTGTTTTTGCTTTTTTCACATGTTGTCCCATATGATAAATCTCAGTTATCACTCAGTAAGGGGCAGGAATGCAACTCCGAGATTGTGATTATGATCTGTGAATGATCTATGTGCTGGCCCTGGATCGGAGTCCTCCCTTGGAGCATTTGAGACATCATCTAAAAGGACATAGCTTAATATTTGTATATCAATAATTTTTCATTTCTGACTTTTAAAATCCTATTAATTTAATACACTTAGTACTTGGAAAATGTTTGAATTTTCCATACCAGTTGGAAGCTTTTCCTTTTGGCATGGATTGATTTGCTTTACCCAAGTGTTTTTGCAGCGTGAGAGCAACAGTAAAACCTACTACTGCTGATGGTGAGCATTCTCACTGGTAACAGGTCTGCAAGGAGACTGTAGGACAGCATCCCAAAGGGAGTCGAAGGAGAAAGGACAGCACTGAAGGGAATCAGAACTGGGAGTTTTGGGGGGAAGAGTTTTCACTCTGTGTTTCTAAAAGACCTTAGTATTAGTGCTGTGGCTAGCACATTATTCACATTATAATAATAACTATTACTAAAATGTGGTATACTTCCCCAGTCTATTAAGGGCCTGATTTGCCCAGAACTATCCCCATGAAGTACATAGATAATACTCTGACTTGTAAATATTCTGCGGGGAGGCTGGTTTGGATATCCCTCCTTCTGACACCAGAGGAAGGGATAAAAAAGAAATGTGGACTAACGTGAGTAGCTGGTGCCTGTTGAATGTGGCCGTGTCGGTGCCGGGGGAGGAACGTCATCCCTCTTATGGACTTTGAGGTGGGAATTCTGCCTGCTGTGCCTGGGAACGGCACCGTGGTCTAAGGGAGATGCTTTGACCTTTCTCATCTCTGACTGGTGCTGCAAAGATGGAGTGATGTAGAACAGAGATTTTGTGACAGAGCAATAATAAGAAAGAATCTGACTGCCAGTTACTCATTATTGGATCTCTTTTAAATGCCAGAACCATCTATGGTTGCCTTCAAACAACACTGAGTACCTAAATCGCCATAGTAAACAGATATAGAAAGAGACAGAAAGGTTAAAAGTGTACTCATAATCTCTTGCTTTTCCTCCTAAACATGTTTGATAGCAATATTGTTTCTTAAAAACAATATGACCTCATTTGTAAAGCAATATTCATGCTAAACTAGTCAGCTGTTAAATATACCCAGCACTGTGCATTATGATGAAGCTAAACCAGAATTTCAATTATTTTCTGGACACATTTAAAATTATAATACTTTACTGGGTTAGTGTTATAGTTCATCCAAATTACTCACAAAGTATCATATCAATCTCTTGCAACTGCTTATTGCTTACATATCTGAGAAGTTAGTCAAAGTAAGCTGCTGGCTGGGGTAATGACCTTCATGCTGGCTTAGTGCTTTGATGGTTATGCGGCTATAAGCGCAGGGATGCCTAATGGTCAAAAAGTCAGCATTTGCTGGCCATAATATTTGTCACGAAAGAAACACACTATTCGTTTGGACCAGCATTTGCAACAGTGTGTTCCTAAAAGGAAAATAAAGAGGGAAATAAAACACTTGATGATCTGTGTATTCACCACTAGTATCCCCTTTACACTGAAATTCCAGCAAGTAAAAATCCACACTTGAAAATCATTTGCAGCTTTGTATTGCCTGGAATGCAACACTGAAACGAAACAAAAAGACAAGGAAGCTACGTTGTGTTATACCGCCCTTTCTAGTTATGGCCTATCTAGAGAGAAGTTAACACACAAATGATGTTGCCAGCATGGTTTAACCAGCTATGAGTGACCAGCACGGATTTATGAACATTACTGGCAAGTGTGGCTTAAAGCAGATCTCACTGGAGCTGCAGTATGGCTCTGGAGCCAAAGGGAAAATCAAAGGGCCCACTGCTTTTTAGACAAATGTCATAATAATAGTGCTTTTAAAGCCGTATTAATATTTTTTAAATAGGCTGTAATATTAGGTTATAGTCAACAAGTTATTCTAAGGAGCTTACGTTTTATTCAGCATTCTCAGCTGTGCGTGAATTCTGTGCTTTAATAAATATATGTAAGCAACCTTGTTAACTTCACTGTATCTACCATTGAGTCGTAAAGCTGAGTACTCCAAAGCTCTTTAGATTTCCAGCTCCCTGTACAAGGCTTGTGGACTTCCCAGTGTGCTCCTGCAAAACATGGACAGTGTGCAGCATTTTGCAGTTCAACAGGTAGGAAGTTAGGCTTTGGAAATCAAAAGGGGTGCTCATTACCAGCAAAAACACCTGCGCTTTGAGCTGACCCTCAGGGGCTCGACAGTGGCCGTCTCAGAAATCTCTAGTGGGTTTTGGAGTTGTAATATTTGAGCCCCTTCTAATGTCACATTTTCTAGCAAAGCTTGCTCATTTAATCGCTAGTTACAGTACTCAAATTAGGCTACAATTATTTACATATTAATAACAATTATTAATTAATTACGGTAATGAAGCAACACTATTACATAATCTTTCTCTATGGCAGGAAGACTATCAACTCCTACCCTGCTGGGACAAATTTAACAAATTTAAGATCTTTCTTGAGTTGCAGGTGAAGTTCTGCATTTAACTGGGATCTCCATTATACCCCAGCCAAACTGGTCTGTTTTGAATTGGAGAACCCAAGAAATAAACAGCTTTTAAAAATAATAATCTAATCATCAAGTAATTTGCATCTCACATAATGCTATTCAGTGTGCTGAACAAGCATTATTTATTAACAGAAATAATAATTTCCCACAGTAGCAGATCATACCTAAACACTCAACTGTATGAAGGGCCAGTACTTTAAAGATTTTTACATGTTGAATATAGTAATGAAAAGGAATATCATTAGATGGAGCTATTTTTAGAATAAATATCGTGCTTTCGTATGCGGAATTCTTCATTCTGATCAAGAGTCTTTCAAGAGAAGTGCTGATCTTACTTAAGTTTATTGCATCTAATTTGTCCATTCTTGAGTATACCCCTGTAAAGTCATGGAAATGTAAAGCTGGGGCCTAACTCATTTCAACAGGAACACATTCCAAAGAAATGCTGTCTGAGAGATGTGCCATGGAGGCGATAGAAATGATTCAATGTTCTCTCCTTTTTTTAGGTTAAAAAGCAAGTGTCCATAAACATAATCCTGAGCGTCTTTCTATTTATAATTGTATTTAATATAAATGTATTTCATTACTGAAGAGCAGTCTTCACGGCCATACAATAGCAAACAAATTCTTCAGAAGCATCTTTAATTATTCATTTGGCTGTGCTATATTTTATGCTACTTTTCATAAATGTTAATCTTTATTATCGCCCTACCAGGAAAAAAAAAAAAGAGAAAGAAAGAAAGAAAGAAATACCTGTTATTAAATGACCTATCAGGCTGACATGGATAAATGTTGGTAGCTATTTAATTGTTTCCCATCTGCAGTTTTATACAGTTTCTATCAAACTGAAGGGTAATTTTTTTAGTAGCTGCTTATTTTAAATGTACAAAACCCTTGTGTGTAATTCCATTAGCTGCCCTACAGCATTGCAATCTACAGTTTCCCTGAGGCTGTTGTGAAATATTGATGAAATCCTTGCTTTTGTGGCTTCCTCTGATACACTAAACATTTGTCTGATGTTAGTTGAACTTGAATGGATCTGTTCAGAGTTATATCAGTAGTGACTTCAAAGGCTGTAAAGGCTGTTACAGTTTTTTTTTACAAACTGAAGTTTCAAAGCCTTACCATGTGGTACTTTAAAAAAACAAAGTTCATATCAAATGAACCAAAGTGTTACTGATACACTGGTAAGCCTCATTACAATTTCAATTTTATATAGATATATATTTTTTGTGCGCGTCTGATTCTGATTGGTGGCTCCTGTCATTTAAGGAACTTTGGATGGGTATTTAGGGCAACCTCCGATAATGAAAGACGGAAAGGGTCATTTGAAACCTGGATTTCAAAGGTGGCAATATGCTCGTGTACACTCAGCTGCCATGCTGTTCTCCATCACCATAGAGGGCTGGGGAACACCATTAACAGCCAAGGGAGACAAAACTTTGGGGTTTATTTCTCTTTAGTAAAGCAGTTCGCACGCTGGCCATTACGGACATAATGGCGGCCTGGTGGCGCCTCAGGTAATGGCGGCGCCACAGGTAATGGCGGCGCCTCAGGTAATGGCGGCGCCTCAGGAAATGGCGGCGCCAGGGGACAAACTAGGGCAGGTGGCAGGGCCAGTGCGTGCTCACAAAATGGCGGAGAGTGTGCACGCTGGTTACGGCGCCGGCTGTAACTTTCCCATTAAGTATAGTGGGGAAAAAAAGAAAAATGACGGCCTGCAGAATATCAAGGTGGTTGAAACAGTAAAATGGTGAGTTCCAGGGCTTTGTGGAAAGCAGCAGCCATCAGCGTTTCCACCCGCGAGCAGATTACGCACTCAGGCAGTGCAGCCACCGGTGAGGAATCTGAAGCACTGGCCTTCACCGTCCTTACATCCACGTCTGCAAGGGCCAGTATCTGACTAGAGTTGCTTTTTTATTCTATTAGTGTAATAAATGACGGTGTAAATAAGCTTGTCTTTAAGGAAAATTATTCAGGAAAAACTCTGTGTTGATTCCGTCAATGGTTTGGCCTCCAAGCACACTGGCATGCATCCACTTGCCTCTCTTTTCTTAGTCCTCCTTTTGTTTCATTCTTTTTTTCATTCAATTTTATTATGGGGTTTGCTTAGAGCTTATGGGCTGCTCACAAGCCAGTTTACTGCACATATCATCTTCATTTGACTCGGTGGAGGATGCAGCGTGCAGGAGATATAATGTTTTCCCTTTGCTGCTAAAAGTCCCTCTGAAGCTAGTGGGTGTTTTGCCTTCCTAACCAGTAGGAAATTGAACATTTAATAGAAAGCTTTATAATACAACTCTAATTAGAGTACAGCAAAATGAAAACTGCAAATTGCTGCTTTTCAGCTTCATATATAAATAAATGGTTATGGCTCCATGGAATTGCCTTTGTGTGCTAAATTCAGATGTGGCAGGAGCCAGTCCAGGAGGGGCTAGAGCCCGGAGCTGCCTCTCCTTGCTCCTGGTCGGCCGTGGGATGCGAGCTCCTCACCACCAAGGTTGTGTCTGTTCTCAAGCGGCAAAAGGGAGCGGGTCTCTCTTTTCCTAGTCTGCAAGAAACAAATTTGTGCTATAGCTGTTTAAGAAGCAAAAATTTATGTATATATATAAGGAAAAATCTTTTATTTGAGATTATAGGTTCTGTTGGATGCAAAATTGCGTCACTGGGATAGTGACTGAAACCTCCATGCTGAACTGCAAAATGTTTTGAGAATTCTTTACATAAAACTCCATTGCATTTACAGAGTTCCCCATTGGTTTTAATCTCATTGAATTCCTAAGTGCCTTTGATATAAGAGTTATGCAGTAGAGTAGGGATTTTTTTCCCTCAGTTGCCAATTTATCTCTTCAGTTGATTTTCAAACTTGGATGAATCTACAGCCATGAACTCTCTACAAAGAGCCAGGTTAAGATTTGTCTTTGGATAGCTAATGTAGTTAGACATTTTTGAGAAAAAGCAATGAGAAGTGGTCATTATCCATTATCTGCATGAAATATTTCAGAGAAAGAAACAGCTTTTGCCAAACAGAAAAAGATGTTTGAGTTGAAGCCAGACAAGAAGGAAACAAGATCACCTTATAGCACTGTGAGATTGCTCTGCTAATGACGTTTTTTCAAGTAAAATTGGAATATATGTATGAAAAAGTGCAGATGGTGCATGGGTTTTTACATGGATTAGCAGTGTTGTTCTGGACAATGATTCACTGTCCCTTTTCTTGGCAGAAAATAGATTTTCCAGTCTTGGAAAGAAACATGTGTATGTATTTTAAGAAATGTTTCTTTATGTGGAAAAAGAGAGCAAATTTGAGTGAAAATAGCATCCACTGGTGGAAAAGTTAACAGTAAAAGTGCACACTTCAAAAAAAAATGTATTCACGCTCTACAGTCCAAGGTCAGAAGTGGTGTATGATGTGGAGTAAGTTAGAGGTTAGTGAGGGGTGATGAGGGACTGAAAGTCAATACCGTGTTCAATACCACTGTGAGCCTGGCTCAGCATTGCCTGTGGAGTTGGGTCAAGTTTTCAAGATAAATGTGAATAGAGTTTTAGGCCTGTAATTTCAAAAAAGACTTTTGCAGGTGCACGAACTGGAATTTCTTTTAATTACTCTGCAGAAATATATTAGAAATATCTGAGAAAACATTATTCTTTGAAGAGTACATACCATCTTTTTACTTTATCCCTTGTCCTAGAGAATCAGATTAATTTATCTGACCACAAAGGTACAGAGGAAAATAAAAAAATAAGTGAAAAAATAGGACTTTATCTAATGATTATTATTCATATAATAATATTATCTACAATGATGTCATGATTTTGAGATACCCTATATTGGGATCAACAGAATTAAAATCAAATACTGTGTTTCCATTTCAGAAGCCAGAAATTGCTTCCATTCAATGCTCATGACTTCCTAGACTTGGTCTGTTATTCAAGGTAGTTTCAGTGTGTCACTCCAGGACTGCAAACTTACATCTCTGTTTGGGTCATTTTAATTTTGGTGGGAATAATTTTCAGCTGAGGAAAGGAGGAGGTATTCACCTGGTTACTGAGTTTGGACTTTTAAATTCTTTTTCTATTAGACATCTCTACATGAGCAGCTCAGAGGTTTGGAATGTCAGAATAAGCCTGAGGGAGAACTGGTGAGAAGAGAACAGGTCACTCAACAATTTATTATACGGACATCACTGTGATGTGCAAAATTCATACTACTTATTACAGACGCTGCATTTAAAACATATGAATCCGTGGGCTTAAGACATACTTTACATGTAGCTTATAAAATACATGTTGCAAAGTCCACTTAAATTAATGTTATTTCTGTTAAATAGCTACATCAGTTCACATCAAGCTTTACATACAGTGAAGTCTTACTAAGCAGCGCTGTTGGAAGGACACGTGCAGTTCCTGTACACCTAGGCTGCCTACACAGAAGTTTTCACTGTCCTTAAAATGCCCACAGCAATTTAAATCATTTAAATAAACAGAAATGGTTTAACACGTACAATACTCTATTGCATTCTCAAAGCTGCCTAGAACCCTTTACCATCCATATGGACCTGACTGATGGTTTTGTGGAATTTTCATGGCACTTTTGACTACCATTTTCATTAGACTGTGGCTATATGTAATGCATACAAAAAAAACAGAGGATTTCTCAGCACGAGTTACTCTTCTGTAAAGGTTATAGTAAACATGTCAATGCCTAATTAAGCAGAAAATTTTATCTGTATTGTGGGGGATGAGCAGCTGTCTGGTACTTCTGCTTCTTCTCGTAAATCCTTTTAGAAGGACAAAGAATATTGTGAGGAAGAAAATACAGTATGCAGCCTGCAAAGGGAAAAAAATGACCTCCTTGTAAAAATGGGTTAATAGTATTCAAAGAGTTCATGCAGAAATAGAGAATCAAATTTGCTCTGACCCAAAACTGTGTGAATGCTGTTTGTTGTCTGTTTTGTCTGCTCCCTTCCCTGGATTCCCTCCTTATTTTTGTTTTGCTCGGTGTAATGTGCCTGGCGCTGCGATGCGTCTTGGCGAGGGGCCAGCGTTGCTACCTACGCTGTGCAGTATCTCTAACACCGCGAGAACGATGTCAGTCCTGCTCATCAGCTCGTGCTGCTTGCTTAACAAGGTTACTGCTCATGACGTGCAACTTTTGCCGCCTCCTTTCTCATTCTCCACGTTCCCCTTAAATATTACGAGCTCAGAAGGGGGGCACATGGACACTATTGTCTAGTTGTTGGGGAAGAAGGGTAGGGAGGTGAAATACATATTTTTTATTCTCAGTGCCGTCTTTGCTGCCTGCCTCAGTCTGATCATCTGTAAATGGGGCTACTAATATTTGCTGTGCCCCAACACACTGCTAAATGACTCATTTGTTCAATATTTAACAAGCACTTTGTCCTTCTTTGCTGCAAGCTTCCTCTGCAATGCATAATGTTCCCAGCACTGCATGATTATTATTTTACTCTGTTAAAGTAGTGCCCAGACCATTCACACAGCCCTGCTACTCTCTTCACCTCTGGTTGTGAAGCCAGGTGTCATCCCTGCAGCAAACGAGGCCCAGCTCTGAGGCCGGCGCCGTCCATGCTCATCCCAGAGCGGTGCCAATGGAGGAGGTGGCTCGCGTGGATTCGGTGTCACGGCCGCAGCGAGTTCTCCTTTCCCTGAGCTTACACTTCAGGTTCATTCAAGGAAACTGTTTCTCAAGTTCTGCTTCGTTTCTTTGGCCTGATGGTAAATACTTGTGGTGAGGGGTGAGCTGCTCCCCCCTGATCATTTCTCCTTAAACGTCAATGGATTGAAATGGATTGAAAAACTGAAACACATATCTGAAGGAATCAGGGAAGGCTTTCTCCATAATTTAATCAAAATGCCTCTACCTTTCTCTCCATCTCTTTTCATTCGCTAAAAGGGTGTTGTTTGTGTGGGAATACCAAATTCAAGAGAGCAAAATGAGCCAGGCCTTCAGAAAAAGGAGCTTCTCTCATAAGATGGGAAGGAACGGGATTTTAAATAAATAACACTTTTAGGCTCATTTGTCTTGTGCTTTCCAAGCTTTTATAGTTGTGTTTTCAAGCTCTACTTCCCAGTTATGTGTAAAAGAGTTCTATTTTGTTTTGACGTGGTTACTTTTAGTGACAGCTTTGATTCTGAGATTTTTTTTTTAAACATAATTACCTGACACAAGAAGCTAGGCCTTAGAAAAGACAACCAAGTATTTGTGCCACTGCTGTGCAGTCAGAAGGGTTGGCAGTGCTTGGTTTGCTCCTAACTGACAGGACACGTGAACATATCTCGTACAAAGACCTGCACTTCTGAAATCAGCATTTGCTTTTGAAGAGTGGCTGCCAATAAAAGGGAATTGTTTCAGTGTCTGCTTGCCTTGTACATAATAGCTTGGCAATGGCTGTTAAAAAATTACACTGGGGTTTTGTGAAAACTTATCTGAACCACTTGTTCTGCTCTGTCACTTCTCGTGGGAGACTAAGAGTGAATTCTTGACTCTGGTGAATCGATGGGAATTTAGCCACTGACTGCAACAGAGCCAGTCCACCCTTAAGAAGCTTTTTCTCCTCACCTTCAATCTGTTTTTAACCAAGTTATCTCTGTAACTTGAGTAGAATTACTGCTGATCTAGAGCCAAAAGAAAAAATAACTGAATTCCTTAATTAATTTTAAAATTTACAACTCTTCCAGTATCAGTTCCTTTTATTAATTAAATAGTTCATTTGTCAAAGAAAATTATTCTGGAGTTGTTCTACTTTTTCAGCTTTATAGTTAACTTCGAGGTCTCTCTGTTATATCCCAACACTCTTCTGTAATTTCCAAGGTTCTTGCCATGAAATATATGTATTTTTTTTATAAAAGCGCAATTTGCTTTATGGTATGCAGTATATTACTTTAACAAGAGTTACACTGAAGCCTATTAGCTCTTTCAGATGTTGTATTTTGACATATAAATTATTTGTGTAGATCTAAAGTGCTTTTTTAGGTGATCAAATGGCAAAAGATTACTGTACCTAGATGATTCTATGAACCAAAAAGATTATGGCAGTTATTTTTCTCCTCTTCCTCGCCAATTCTACCATTTATTTCACTGAGGCTCAAAACAATTTGATAGAATTGAAGCTTTTAGTATAAACTTTAAATTCTTATGTACAAATTTTCCAACTGTCCCACTACAGGACAGTTAGAATTATACTCCTTTGACAGGAAAATTATTAACTCAGATAATCTCTGGCAGTTGTAAAGAATTATGATCATCTGCCAATAAAATGCAACAACCTTCACAAAAAGAGATATCATTTGACTTTTTTCGCTTCCAGTACTAACAGACAATAAAGTTGTAGATTAAAGTGAAGTTCAGTAAGGGTAGAACATAGTGAAATTAGAAACCTGAAACTGTAGATTTCTCCCTTAACACGTTATTTCATATATTGACATTACATTTCAGGTTACGTCCAAGAGGAGGATTTAAAGGAAGAGGAAGACATAAAGGAGGAGGAAGATGATGATGATGACAACAATTCAACGGCTCAACTTCAGGGCAGCAATGACACTGGCACAGATGAAGAACATGAAGCGGGACCTGAGCCCAAAGGCAGCTTCAGTTACCAGAATTCTCCAGGCAGTCATATATCTAATCAGGATGCAGAAAATGAATCACTGCTGAGTGACGGTAGCGACCACGTGACAGATATTAAAAGCATTTGCTCTAGAGAGCCACAGGATCCAAAAAGCAGCGCCCACCCCAAAGCCCAGAATGAAGCACATGACTGCATGGATAAAATGACAGCAGTGTACGCCAACATCCTGTCGGACTCTTATTGGACAGGCTTAGGGCTGGGTTTCAAGTTGTCTAACTCAGAAAAGAGAAGTTGTGACAACAGAAACGGAGGTAGCAAAGCTGATTTTGATTGGCACCAAGATGCATTGTCAAAAAGCTTACAACAGAATTTACCTTCCAGACCTGTCTCAAAGCCTAACCTGTTCAGTTCAGTCCAGCTCTACCGGCAGAGCAGCAAAATGTGTGGAGCTGTGTTCACAGGTGCTAGCAGGTTCAGGTGCAGGCAGTGCAGTGCTGCCTATGACACTTTGGTGGAACTCACGGTTCATATGAACGAAACAGGTCATTACCAAGATGACAACCATAAAAAGGACAAGCACAGACCTACCAGCTACTCAAAGCCCCGAAAAAGGGCATTCCAGGACATGGACAAGGAAGATGCACAAAAAGTTCTTAAATGTATGTTCTGTGGTGACTCTTTTGATTCCCTTCAAGATCTGAGTGTTCATATGATAAAAACAAAACATTACCAAAAAGTGCCTTTGAAGGAGCCGGTACCAACCATTTCTTCAAAAATGGTCACTCCCGCAAAGAAACGTGTGTTTGATGTTAACAGGCCTTGTTCCCCCGATTCCACAACGGGGTCTTTCTCAGATACTTTTTCCCCTCAGAAGAACGCAAACCTGCAGTTACCATCTAACAACCGGTACGGCTATCAGAACGGCGCGAGCTACACCTGGCAGTTTGAGGCCTGTAAATCCCAGATTTTGAAGTGCATGGAATGTGGAAGCTCACATGACACCTTGCAGCAACTTACTACCCATATGATGGTCACTGGCCATTTTTTGAAAGTCACAAGTTCGGCTTCAAAAAAAGGAAAGCAACTAGTTTTGGATCCTTTAGCTGTGGAAAAGATGCAAACACTGTCTGAAGCACCAGCCAATGACAGCCCGGTTTCAAAAACCAGTAAATCATCTTCAGAATGCATAACTCCCACCTCTGAACTAAAAAAAGAAACTAAAAAAGATAAGACTGATGATACAAACAAGGATGAGAAAGTGGTAAAAACTGAAGAGTATGAAGACACACTTCAGAAACCACTGGATCCCACAATGAAATACCAGTACCTCCGAGAAGAAGATTTAGAGGATGGTTCAAAGGGTGGTGGGGACATTTTAAAGTCCTTGGAGAACACTGTCACAACAGCCATCAATAAAGCTCAAAATGGGGCTCCCAGCTGGAGTGCCTACCCTAGTATCCATGCAGCTTATCAGCTTTCAGAAGGAGCTAAGCCGTCTTTGCCTGTGGGTTCCCAGGTGCTCCAAATCAGGCCAACAATCACCAATAAATTGAGGCCCATTGCCCCAAAGTGGAAGGTTATGCCTGTGGTCCCTATCTCAGCAAACGTGGCCCAGTGCACTCAAGTGAAGAAGGAAGCTGAGGACAAAGAAGATGTACAAAAAGACTATGCTAAAGAGGGTGTCCAAGCTGAACCTGCCCCGCTCTGTCAAAAGGAGAGAGAACCTCCCCTCAAATGTGAAGCTTCTGTGGAGCAAAAAAAGACAGAACCGTGTCCCTTGAAAGAGGAGGACAAAATAAAAGAGGACAGTGGAAAAGAAAAAACAGTCCTCAAGGAACCAACAGCAGCTTCTCTTAGTAATGGTTGTTCTGCTGCCAACCATTCCTCTGAATTGCCTTGTGTCAACCCACTTAGTGCCCTCCAGTCAGTACTGAATAATCACTTGGGCAAAGCCACCGAACCTTTACGGCCCCAATCCAACTCCAGCCCCAGCTCTAGCACAATTTCTATTTTCCACAAACCTAATTTAAATATGCTGGAGAAGCCAGTTTTATCTCCTACTCCAACCCCACCAAAGCCTGCAAGTGTATCCAGGCACTACCTGTTTGAAAACAACGATCAGCCTATTGATCTGACCAAATCTAAAGGCAAGAAAGCTGAGTCAGCTCAAGCACAATCTTGTACTTCTCCACCTCAAAAACATGCTCTTTCTGACATTGCTGACATGGTCAAAGTTCTTCCCAAAGCTACCACACCAAAACCTGCTGCATCTTCAAGAGTCCCATCTATGAAATTGGAAATAGATGTCCGACGCTTTGAGGATGTCTCAACAGAAGTGTCTACTCTGCATAAAAGGAAGGGCCGACAGTCAAACTGGAACCCTCAGCATCTTCTTATTTTGCAAGCTCAGTTTGCTTCTAGCCTCTTCCAGACTTCCGAAGGTAAATATTTATTATCAGATCTAGGCCCACAAGAGCGCATGCAAATTTCAAAATTTACTGGACTGTCGATGACCACCATTAGCCATTGGTTGGCAAATGTCAAGTACCAACTTAGGAAAACTGGAGGAACAAAGTTTTTGAAAAACATGGACAAAGGGCATCCAATCTTTTATTGCAGCGACTGTGCGTCCCAGTTTCGAACCCCATCTACTTACATTAGCCACTTAGAATCTCACCTAGGTTTCCAAATGAAAGACATGAACAGGCTGGCAGTGGAGCAGCAAACCAAGGTAGAGCAAGAAATCTCCAGAGTTTCAGTTCAAAGATCTCCTGAAACAATAGCTGGGGAAGAGGACACAGACTCTAAGTTCAAATGTAAGTTGTGCTGTCGGACTTTTGCGAGCAAACACGCAGTAAAACTTCATCTAAGCAAAACACACAGCAAGTCACCAGAACACCACTCACAATTTGTAGCAGAAGTGGATGAAGAATAACTCTTAAGGTATGCATGCTCTATAGCGAGTTTTAATTTCATCCTTTTAAGGAGGACTCTTAAGACATTTGTACTTTCTTAAATGGAGGAAAACGCTATAAAATGTATAATGTACTGCTGCTTCATTCATCTAATTACATGTACATATCCATTTTATAATGTTTTCGAGAAGAGAGCTTGATAAATGCTTAGCTACGTTGCCCTATATAGAAAAGTTAGCTCTTTTCTAAGAGCTATTTCTTCACATCCTGTGCAGTTTAATGTGGAATGCAACTGCTCTTTGCATTGAGAATGGAAATAGCAGGAAAGAGCACTTTTTCCTGACACCAAAGGTGTTACCTCTCTCCCACTAAACCCGGTTTTGGTGGGAAAAAAAAAAGAAAGGCAATTCAAATAGCAAACTAGCAAAGTTTTAAATACTCCATAATCTAAAACCAAGCCTGAAGGATCTTCTAATAACTGTGAAAAGCTTTTGCCTAGCAGTTATGCGATACTCTCTGTGCTATTTGGATACTCGGTTTTGTGACATATCTTAGTGGCTCCCCTTAGTTCTGATGTCAGTGGCCTTTTGGTTGCATCACCCTAGGATGATCTTTCTCTCTATCACGTCTCTGTACAATGCTTTTTTTTGTTACTGAAGATGTTTGATCATTTTTTGCTTGATGTTGATGGGAGTACCAGTCAATCTATAAAACAAGTGCAAGTTTCACTATAACCTGTTTTTTGATTGTTTGTTTGTTTTTTAGGCTTAATTAAGGTAGCAACTAGATTTTTTACAAACTTAATATTTCAAAGATCTGGTAATGGGAGACTTCTACATTACTGTTGCTATGTTTTTGCTGAAGGAGACACCAAGCAAAGTACTGCCACACCAATGTTGATGACATGTAATGTGTTCTTCAGATGACACACAGTTCTTGCATTTTTAATTTTATTTAACTCACAAACATGAATTGTCTTGACTAAAATAAATATATAGAACATCAACTAAAAGTCCCAAAAGAAGTTTTTTTTTCGAACAAATTTATCACCATCACAGCTCTGTTAGTCATCCCCAACAATTTCTGCAGCAAATTTCAGGCTCTGTTTCTGTTGAGAGAAAAAACACGGGCAGATTCAGCTTTTCTCCAGTGTTTCATCGCTTGAATAGCATTTGGAAAATGAATTTGTCAGGCATAGTCAAAATTAAGGATGTGCTGTGAGTTGTCACTTAGGCCACTTGCTGTTGTGGCTATTCTGCAGCTAATTGAGGGTGCGAGCACTCGGAGCTCAGCTCCCGTTTGTGTGAAGATTTCACATTTGTTTGCTGCAAATATTCATGAAGCTTTAGGAAACGCTTTCTGTACAGAGGCAGCATGAGGACTGTGCATCACTTAAGCCCCATTAAAAAAAGCTACTTTTGAATTATTTAAACTACTAATCAAAGGGTTACTTTGGGATGGGTGATGGAAGCTATTACTACAGTGTAGAACATCAGTATTCAAGGGCAGTAAGATTGAAGTTTTGCATACGTCTTGTGCAGGTTTTCTCCATTTGACTGGAATCACCCTTTCTATACATTTTATGCAGCAAAATTAACCATGACAAAATTAACCATGGGAGTTTATTTTATAAATAGTGCTAATATCCTTAAGTTTTATTTTGGCATTTTTAACCCAGTTTTAGAACCTACTCTGAATAGGATGAATAAATGTTCTTTGTTTTATCTGATAATAACTGATTTGCCACCTAACTATTTTATAACCATTCAGAATCAATATACCTGCCAAAATGTCAAAAAATTACAAGTGATTGGTTGGGAAAAAATATACCATATTTCCTTTCCTTCCTCACCAGTTAATGATTATTAAAACTCTGACATTCATAGTTTTCACACAAGAGATATGAGAGCAAACCAATAATTTGGGTTGTTTCAAACAAAAGCTATCTGCCAAATATATTAATATAACAGTAATTTTGGCATATTCATGGCTTAGTACCTGACAAATGTTACAGATTTGGTATTAAAAGCACCGTGTTATTATTCAGATGCAAACCAAACACCCACCTTTATAAACATGATATGGTTCCTTGGGATTTGGGGAACAAATACAAAGGAAAAAATCCCCAAGGGAAGAGAGTGGTTTCTGCATTATAATAACCTACCCAGACACATCGCGGATATTATTCAGGTGATATGTAACTACATAAATGAGGTACTGTCCTACCTGCCTTTGGGTACCCAGAAATTGCTCTTCTCTCAATACTCATCCATTTCTCATTTATATCAGGATGCAGGTTGTGTCTTACCTTTGAAAAATATATTTAAATTGCAATGACAGAGTGATAGCACTGTTATCTGGAACTATAATTTTAGTTGGTATGCATGATAGCACAAATTGTATGAAATGATGGGGTATTTTGGATAGCATTGTAAAGATTTTATTACAGTTTTGGAGCTGTAAGCTCACTAAGTTCTGACTGTGAGAAGTGTGGAGGCCAGAGTGTATTCACGTGGGGTTTCTTCCTGAGGTCTGGACGGAGACTAAATCAAATAACAGGGATTTTTAGAGTTTACTTATTCTTACCATGTTATTTTTAAGATTCAGTATACATTTGAATAATAACATAGAGGAGAGCAAAGTATTTAGAAACAGGAGAAATCAAGTATACTGAGGTTCTTAAAGCACACCGATAGATCTGCATTTACTTATTCTATGCAATATTGTAGCAAAATAAAAAATAGAAAAATGTGTGGAAATAAATGGAAATAACATAGTGGAAAGAGTATTCGAAGTACATACATAAAATACATTCTGTATTGCAATGAAAGCTACTGTTAAAAGTCATATTTGAAAATGGTAAAAATCATTAAAAATATAAATGAATCATCTGGATTAGTACTACAGAAAAATGTGTTATGTATATGGATTTTTTAAGACCTTTGTGAGGCTGTTTATACAAAATTTGCTATCAATTCTTGTTAAATGTAAAGACATACATATGTGTTTTATATTCATCTTTGCTGTTTTATTGAGTTCTTCTAACTGATATGGGCTTGGTAATATAATGTAAAATTATGTGTTATATACAATGATCAGATGTCTCTATTCTCTTTCATTTAACCCACTTCAAATTTGTTTTTATTGCTGTTTTTCAAAGCAAACCCATGAACATTAGGGACATGGCTTTAATTAGAACTAATTTGTATGTCAGTTTATACCTTTGAAAACCATTTGTTCATTTTTTCAAGAAAATTAGAAAAAAATTGTTGTCCTAACAAAAGGCAATGCAGAATTATATTTCTACTTTACAGACAGGTGATAAGATAGACTGTAAACTGGCCGGTCACCGAGGCTCTCTATCGTCTTATCTACATCTCTTTAATAAAATAAGCCTTTATAGAGTTAAATGTACCAACTTGCTTGGGGAGATTTCTTTTTTAAAAGATCTTGATAAGTAAACAAGCAACTACCTGAAATGAACTAATTTAAAAGTAAGGCTGCTGCAAAGCAGAAAAAAAAAACAAAAAAACAGAAAACAAAAAGAGTCATAATGATAAACAGTTTTTTTTCTCTCTGTTTTCTCCTTTGTCTTTTTTTAACCATCAAGTTTAAAGCTTCTACAGGGCTTTTTTTTTTCTACTTTATGGGAGACAACTGACATTCTGTGGTAAATGGAAGAAAGAGCAGAGCAGAACTGAAAATCCTCTAATGCACTGACACTAACTTGCCCTCTATTGTTGAAAATGAGCAGGCAATCATGATTGTTCATCAAATGGCTCCTAATGCAGTTAAAGCATTCAGCTATAATTTCTCCTTGCATTTATAATTACTGTCATAGACTGCACACCTCAGTGAGCAGATTAAAGCTATAAACTATTTAGCCGTAGCTTTAAGATGAGGAACTTGATTTGTCTGGCAGCAGTTATTTGTTAGAGAGCTTGACACTTCACATAAAAATGACTCAACTTGATGAAGAACAATGCAGTTTAAGCAATGCAGTGATTTTAAATCAGTCATTATACCACGCCCTGTAAGAATTGCAAAGCAATTTGTTAAATGATATATAGGACACGTAGATAACTGTATGTGTTAAGTATACCAAAATAGAAGATTTTTTTCTTCTGTGAATTTTATTTTCTCATCCCCTCCAAAACAGTAGGAGCTACTCTGAACATGTTGAGGTATTAGCAAATATTGGTGTTACATGGGCAAGGCCAATTGCACTAACTACTTGTCCAAAACCATAGTTTAAAGAATTTAGCTTGTCCTTCATCTTTCACTTTTTAGCAACAATGTGAGAGCCCAAGAGACCCTTTCAGGAGAATGAAATGTGAGTTTGTAAGCAGATTTTATCAACAAAACTGGATTCCGCTTCCCATGTGATCAGCCAAAGAGCCGGTTCGTTGCAATGAAGGCCTTGGTCAAGAGTTTAGGTAGGAGCTTTCTGGCAACATCTTGTTGGAAACTGCTGCATTGTCCATGGCTAAATAAATAAATAAATAAACAAACAGATGTCTGGGAAGTCCACTTCTGTGGGGATGCCAACAAACTGACTTCTGTTGGAATAAACTGGGTAAAATTGCTTAGCACCAAGGAAAGCAGATGAAACAGAACTGGAACAGCAATCAGCTTGGTCCCTCTGTGCTACCCAGCCACCTCTAACCTTGAAAAACTGCCTGTCTGTTCTGGTGAAGCCTCAGTCTTCTAATGGTTTGAAATTTTTCACTGTTTCCCCAAAGCAGTAGATCTGGTAGATCAGGATTTTGGGTTTTTTTTTTTTTTTTTGGTAATTTAGGCATTTTTAAATCTTCCGTTTTTTTCCTTCGGAAGGCGTTTTCCATCCAGCTCTTGTTCTTGTAAAGCCGGTAGGTAATGTGTTCTTGGCTTCCCTGAGAGCAGGGTCAGACCAGACGATACATCAGTGTGTGTCAGCACTGATATATCTGGACAGATTTACTTGCTTTTTATGAATACTGCAGGTTGTGCTTAAGATCAGTATTATTTTACATCGCATTAGTGCATCCAGCCTACTAGGTCAAGCCATATTCTTCCTAGGCTCTGTATAACCATACTGTAAATGACAGTTTTTGCCCTCCAAAGGCAAGAAGTCTTAAGCTCACAAAGAAACAGCAACTTTTAAGTATTTTGACCAGATTTTAACTGACCTTGAAGAGCACCTGCCTACTCAAGCAATCCGTATTCATAAGGATATCAAAATCTTGCCTTCTCTTTACTGCCTGATATTATTAAATGTTACAGCCTTCATAATCTATAGCAGAAGATTTTTAGCCAGTGAAATTTCAGAGGAAGGGTACCAGAGTCCTATTTATTTATTTGATATCTCAGCAATTAAATAACAAAGATCAGTAACAAAAGGAAAAGATATCAGCATCATCCAGCCCTCAAAAGCACCTTTCAGTAAAAAGAATTTAGTAAGGTGATCACTTCATGAAACTGTGATGGAGCACAGATGGAAAATGAGGAAAATTATAGATATAGCTTTATGGAAGGAGGAAAGGAGGAAGAGATTTTTCAGTATTTATTGGGCTAATGAACAGATAATTCATGATTATTAAGCTGTAGCCTCCAGGCTCCATTCTGCCCCGTCCTCCCACCCTCTCGGTTGGGAATTGGGCCTGTTTGTGCATCGAGGCATCGGGCTGGAGAAGGACGGGGTCTTTATGCTCGTTTCCATACCTCAGTGGAGTCCTACACCAGCACATACCTGACTCAGGACCCGGCTCGGAAGAAGAACAAGTAGCACCAGCAACATGCAGCATAGAGCCTGCCCTGTGGACACAGTAATAAATGTGGTGGTGTTTCTCTTCTAAGTCCATATTGCGTTCAGGAAAGGGGCAGGCTGCAAATAAGGACACTCGCATTAAAATACAGGACCAGGTAGCAAAGCCACAAATCGCTGAGAGCGTCCAGCAGGTTTAGGACTTCCCCCCTGCACCCTCCTGCGCTTGGGGAGCGCCGGGTGCCGAAGCCCTTGAGGGCAGCAGGGAGGTTTCCTCACGTGGCTTTGCAATAGGGACAGCAGCAGGACACAGCCCCGGGCAGCCCGCGGGGACACCAAAACACAGAGGCAAAGGCAGACACCCACTAGAGCAGAGGGAGGGATGGGGACGGGGGCTCATCCCGGGAAAAGTGCCCATTCCCGGGATCCAAGCCCAGCGGCTCCTACACCCCCCCAAACTCGCCCCCTTGCAGCGCTCAGCGCCAGCTCTTCATCCAGGGTCAGCACTGCAGGAGAGGGGGAGGAAGGCTGGGGGAGTGGAGGAGGTTGTCATGGCTAATGAATACCCTGAATGTATCGAGATATATATTTTTTTCATTTCAGAAAAGGTTCCATTAAGAGGGAGACAGCCCTAACATGTGCTTTGGCCCCTCATCAGATTTATGAGTATTTGCTCTGCTCTTTAATAGGAAACTCTGCAGCAACTGCCACCTTGCCTGCTCTCCCTGAGATACACAGTGGCTTCTCGGGGAAATGCACTTCATTATTAATGTGAATTTGTACGTTTTTATGACACTGCTTGGGGGAAGGGGCAGGCAGAGATTTCCTGGTGATGTATGCTCATTTCTAACCATTTATTGTCCCAGACAATCGAAGAACAGTGATAAACATTGTTATAGAAAGAAGAGGGTGCCGCAGTGACATTTTTGAAGGGAAGGGGAGAGGTGGCTGGAGCGGTTTTGATGTGGTTGCTCCTTTCCGCTCCACCCTCCGCTGGCAGCTGTGTCAGATCAAGCAGCAGAGCAGCCCGCGCGGTGGCAACTGCTGCTTCTCCTGCCCCCTCTTTTCTCAGGCCGGCAAGGACTGCTTGCTCGGGGCTTTGCTGCAGGGGCGGGAGTTCGGAGGAAGGAAATTTGGGCATCCTGTGCTGCAGAAAGTCACACGTCTCAGGGTGACTAAGATGTGCACACTCTCCATGCCTCCCTACCCCAGCAGTTTCTCTTTGATTTATTACTGAGCAACCGGGCCCAGAGACCCTGTGCACACAGCAGCAGCTGCAAGGCATCAAAGCCAGGAAGAGGAAGGCCAGGGGATGGGATATGGTTTAGCGGGGTGTGCTCAGCATCCCCCAGTTTCCCTTTCTGCTGCCAGACTCATCTGTGGTTATCGCAGCCTCTCCAGAGCTCTGGGAGGAGATAAAACAGTGGCTTCACACTGCACTGGAGAGCCAAAGAAGTTCAGTTCTCAAGCTCACCCAAAATACAGAGATGAGTAAGGCCATGACCTCCGTATGATTTTTTTTCATTCCTCTCTTCTGCTTCTCCTGCTGTGCACCTTCTCATCAGGGTCAAGGTTACATTATAGTGAACGGACTTGTAGTCCATCGATCTGCAAGCGACTTCTCTGCTTGAGGGACATTCCCTGCCTTCCCGTTGGGTTTTTCTCTCTCTGCATCACCACCAGCACAGGGCTGAGCTTTCTCTGTGTTGCTAAGCTGGGATATAGCTGGTACCCTCCAGCTATACGTGAATGATTGCCAAGTTTTGTGTTCCTTCTATTGCCTATCCCTTGGTATGCAGACTCCTCTGTAGCAATAGATGTGCCTGACAGCTGTAAACTGCTAAGACTTCATGACATTTTTCGGTTCATCCCTTAAAGCTGACTAGTAGTGAGGTGAGAACACAGGACTATCCATACAGGGTTGAGTCAAAGGTCCATCTGTGTCCATGTTGATTCATGTGACCATGACCACTGCAAAAGGATAAGAACAGGACAGGCCTGAGGTAAGATTCCCAGGGCATTCTCTGAGCTTCCACATTTGCAGTTCATCACCCAGAGGAGATGATGTCCCTGTGCTCACAGGGTCACACATAATGTTCATCAGGCCTAGCAGAAGCTCTGGCACATCTCAGGTGCTTGGGGGTGAGCTTGGGAACCAGCCCAAATTCTAGGTGGAAAGAGTGGTGAAGCTTTGGACCAAGCTGCCCAGGGAAGTGGTGGAGTCGCCGTCCCTCGCAGTGGTCAAGACACCTGTGGATGAGGCACCTGGGGACCTGGTTTAGCAGGAATGGGAGGGGTGGGTTTACGGTTGGATTCGATGATCCTGAAGGTCTTTTCTAACCATAATGATTCTATGGTTCAATATTAAGGCAGTAAGCAGAGTGAGAGAGGCAGTAACCCACTCTTGGTAGTCAGAATGGTGCTGAGCCTCCACGCTTGTTCTTTGTACCTGGATGAGACAAGACCATGAAGAAATCACACTGATAGTTTAGTTTTAGAATCAGCATGCTGGGATTTAGATTTCTCTTTCAACTATACCCAGAACAGGACTTGCCACCCTATTGCAGAGCATATATTAGCTATTGGAACTGAGGCAAAACTACCTGCTCTTCTCACAGGAACATAATTATTTGATCACTTCTAGGTTTGTTTTCAGCTTTTCTAAACACCTAAAGCATGCTGTATACCAAAAAACACCTTTTTTTTTCTGTCTCCTGTTGAACATCTGTTGAAATCTCAATGTGAAATTTTCACAAAGTCATTTCGTGAAAACTCCCAAACACTTCATATTTTGAATACCACTCAACTTTACACTGTGAGTCACAGACCACCTGAGATTATCTATTCCCATATGTGTAACCAGGATCCCGACAGAGCGCCCGGCTGCCAGCAGCTATCCCTAGTGCACAGCTCCCACTCCTCTTTCTCATTTCAAGACAATTATTTTTTAAGGTTTTCAAGACCTTCCTGTCCAGCAGTCGTGTCTGTCCTCTGCAGCTCTTCATGTGACCCCTTGGCAGTCAGCCCATAGCCACGTGCCACACCAGTACTCCAAGCACAACAGTGGGGCTACAGCAGTGACTCTATTTCCAGGGGCAAGTCAGAACACTGGCACTGATCCTTAAATGCTCTGAGTCCGTGTGGTTGCCAACTTTCTGCACAGGGCCATTAAAAAGACAGACATTCCTTTGATGGATGTTGAATGACATCCCAAGGGATATCACAGGAGAAGAAACCATTTGAGACATGACAATATTGTTCCCTCTTTCTCCCATACCTACATTGACAATAAGTGAACATGCTTAATACCTCCCTTATACTCACTTAGCTCAGAGGCAAACGGCTGCATATGGTTGTCTTCAAGCTAGTCACTAGGCTAGAATAGATGTCCATGGACAGATAGGCTGTGGGTGGGCTTCCAGGTCAGTAATTCACCTCCCTCTGCAATCCTATGGAGCCCTAATCTATTGGCCTTGGTTTTCTATGGTGCAAGACCCAGGTTTGTCTTCCAGGGAGAAGATGATGGGGGAGGTAATTCTGTTTATTTGATTAGTGTTACTTTAAAACATTGCCTGTGCTCCCAGGAATTATGTGGTGGCCTTCCTCTATAAATCACAAATGTGCGAAAAAATAGCTCTCAATATTTTCCAAAGAGATTAGGATGAAAGTGGCTACATTCATATTTCATGTCTGGTGGAAAAAAATATCAACAAGAGTGATAAGTATAGCCAAAATGCGTGTAAAAGCACACCCTGTCATTTGTTTTCCATGTGCCATATGTTTTCTGAATCCTGCACCTCCCACATACAAATTGCATGGAATAATGTGGGGTGCACACATTAGTCAGGATTATTCAGTTAAGCCCTGCCTACATGGAAGGAATTAACTTAGATAAAGTCAAGCCACTGTGCTTTGTTTTGTTTTATTTTTTTGCTTATTCTGGACTCGTAGAATAGGAAAGTAAAGATCCCACTGTGCCAGGCTTCATGTCATTTGGTTTTAATTTAATTCATCTCTTCGACCCTCCCTGTTTCTCCATCTCTTTGAGTATCATCGGTAGGTGGTCCAAGTATCAACCAGAAGATTTACTGGCAAGACTAAATGTATGAACTCTATGAACACATTGTTTTTCCAATATGATTTAATGACCTTTTTGGCATTCCCATGGCTGTTGAAATCTTCCATAATAACTCCTTTTGGCGGCCAAAGCTCCTGTTGATCAGGTGAAAGCTGATGCAAATGTCAAATGTCAATAAATTTGTAATCCATAAATGTAACACTTGGTGCCAGAGAGAGACAAGGTTAAACAGAGTGCAGCAATAGACACCTTAGATATGAGCTACATCAGATTAGTGTGAACAGAAAATAGGCAAGAAAAGAACACTACCTCCAAAAGCTCTCCGTAGAAAACCTCTTTCTTTACTCCTTATTCTCCCTGTTTTCTGAATTGCTGGATTTTCACAAAAAAAGGGGGATTGTGGCTAGCATTTAGCAGAACAGATCTGGAGAGGTGGCGTCTGCTCCCTCTTCTGTTACTGACTCATGATGTGAGGTTGGGGTTTAACTTCTCTGCGTTTCAAAGCAGCTCTTCAACAATTCTGAGGTTTAGGAGGCTCCACAGTTTGATCCTACAAGTAATTAGCTATGCAAGATATTCCACTAAATTAATAGGACGGGTTTTATAACTTAGATGTTGCAGGAATGAGTCGGCACTCCTTTATAATTTTAAGATGCTTGGAAAGGGTGAGCCATGTATGAAACGTGATTTTATACACAAGACATAAGAACAATCACATAATTTCCCAAGAGACTTTCTTAAGGGCCCTCCACTTTGACCTTTGGCTCTGAAAGCTCTAGTTTGTTTGACATTGAAAAAAAGCAAATGTGTGAATACAGTGCCATGAGCGTTTGCACTTTGAACATGCTGGGGCTCAACACAGCTGAACTGGAAAAGACTGCAACAGCTAATGTACTGGGAAAATATAACAGGCATTTACTTAATAACTCAACTAATTCCTTTAGCTCACCTTGTAGAGATTTAACCTTTGAATGAGAGAGTCCCTAGTTCAAAATCCTGTGTCTCCTCTGTCCTCATGTTAATTTTTAAATTATATATCATTGTTGAGAGGCCCTTGTGTTGAGCATTACAGGCCATTTTTCATGTCTAAACTGGGAAATTATAACTGAACATTAGCTACTGCCTATAAATCACATGGAACAAAGTGGTATCTGCATCTACTCAATATCAGGAGTGGAAGAACTGTAACTTACTTAAAGTGAGGCAGAGGAGAGGGCACAAGCACAGTCATGGAGATAACTGAGACCTGGGAAGAGTAATGATTATTTCAATAGCGTGAAGCTTTGGACCCCCTTTTTCCAGAGTTCCCCACAGCCCCCGTTATGTTTTTATTTCTAGTTGTAGTGAAGTCGGGGCGAGGAGGAGGCAGCACCAGGCAGTTACAGTCCTCGATGCTCGTGGACATGGGCTGGCCAGATGCTGCCCTGGCTGCTCTCTGTATTCTGCCCCACATTGGGAATGGCTTGCTGGCCAAACCGTGTTATCTTAAAAGACAACAAAATGAGCCTAAACGTATAGCTGAATCTAGCCTGCTTCTGCATTCACCTCTGCTGGTGTTTCTCCTCCTTCTGATTCTTTTCTATTTCCCTCACTTTTGAGAAGGTTTCCAAGGTCTCTTGTGTCCTCGCTGGGGTTAACAAGAGCTCCGTGCTACGTGTGTCCCTGGAAACTGCTCATTCCCTTTGCAAGGGAGGGACCGTCATTCACTCGGTGCGGCACCTTGCACAGTTCACTGAGTTGCACATTTCCAGGAGCAGGGAAGCAGGAATCCAAAGCCCAGGAACTTCCTGGGGTGGGATGAAGGTCATTTGCTGATGCAAGGTCTGTTTCTGCTCTGCTACTCCGTTTACCATCCTGACCAGTGGGTGCACAAGATTCAACTCAGGAGCAGCTGATAATTTAGCTGTTTTGCAATCCTCTTCTTGAGGGAGTTACTAGTTCATTCTATTGAACTGCTCCTTGAAGAGCATGAATCTCTCTGCTCCTTGGTCCTGCGCAGCTTCCTAGCGAGATCTGCCCTCATTTCAGCAGCCCATCCATGCAGCAGGGCACACGCTGCAGTCCCCGAGCACGCGGCTTTTGTCCTGTTTGTGCAGGACACAATCCTGATCCGGACTAGTCTCTGAGTAATCGTAATTGTAATAGTTGCTTTGCTGATGAGAGGCAAACTTAAGAACATTCTTAAAAGCTTTGCTGAAGGGAGGCCTATGCGCTATATATTTATTAGAGTGCTCAGCAGTAACTCAGACAGCTGAGAATTGTTGAGGACCTGGTCTATCTAATTGTGTGTCTAAATCACGTTTGCACCGTGATTCAAAGGTGCTAACATTACAGTCTGCACAGTGGTTTTGGTTATATGGTCAGATTCCTGCAGATGGTCAGTTTGTATCATAAAATTGAAAATTACAACTTGGACCATAAAGCTACTGCCTCAAATTTATTATGTATTGCAGCACAACAAGCAAATTAATACTAGATGCAGTATATGCTGAGACATTAATGTGAAGAGAGGATGAAATATTCTCCTCCCAGCTCCTTGGTACGTGTTCCCTTCAGAGCAGAATTGAATTGCCCAGAAACACCAGGAGAGAAGAAGTCCCTGGGAGTGCGGTGCTGCCTGGTGCGGGACTCCGGACTCCGAGGACACGGGAAGGACATCCCAGCCCTGGCAGCACCAGGCCCCAGGGTTCGCTGAACCTCCAGTGCTGCTCTGTGCATCAGGCGTGCCAGAGCTGAGCGCTCAGCAAAATCTTTTTATTATTCGTCATAAAGAATCACAGCTGTGAAAAGCAAACGAGGGAAGGAGAGTGGGAACAGGCAGGCGCTCTCACTTGCACCAGTGTAAATCAGGAGTAACTCCAGTGCAAGGCAGCTGAATTACATCGTTGTCACTCTGACACGAAACCAGAATCAGCCCCTTTACCTGCAGTAAATGAGTGAAATATCTTACGAGTGTGTGTCCAGGAGCCTGCTAAGCTTCTTGTAGAGTTGCTGTCAGTATGCCCAGGGCAGAAGCATATTTTTTTTCTTACTGTTGTACATAAGGGCTCTGCTGCAGCCGACAACATGAAATGTGTTAGTTCAGTTTGTTCAAAATGGAGTGTGTTTGTTAAGTGTTGCCTCTTTGATGTTGCGCTGCCATCTCCATCTTTGTCATCATTGCCCATCTTTTTCAATCTAATGAACTCAAACCATCAGTGCAACTTAAGTTCGGCTGTCTGTTCTTGCATAGTTAATATTAAAAATGTACTAACAGTGTGGCTGCGAAATCAAATTATGCACATAAATATGCTGGCATAGCAGAGGAGGCGGCAGAAGCTGAAGTTAGCAACATTGATGCCAGTTCACATTTGCAAATCAACCGTCAATCTGTCATTAAACATGTTATCAAATGATGATAAGTGTATGCTTCTTGCTTGCATTGGCGCGCTTATTCCCGATGTTGATGTGCATTAATGGGATAATGTGCATTAACATAGTCTTGCTTGGATGAACACAAAACATTTTTTATCCGTCTCAGTTTGTTTCCCCCTGTGGCCCCCAAGTAAGTGTTTTGTGTTATCAAATTGCCAAAAAATGGGAAAACACATTACTTTTAATTAGCAAAAATTTTGACTCATTATATATTTTTTTAATTTTTATCCAGACTCTCTCCTGTGTGTTGTCAGTTGGGAGGCTGGGGGGAGGTGGGAACAGGAAAACATACCACTGCCTTCTTTAAGGAAAACGATTAATGTCAGAAACTCAGAGGCTGACAATTATGTGCTGTCTTAATGCACTGGCCTTTCATGTGCAGCCCTCGCTGTTGACACGAGTGATGGTTTCAGTTCAGTGATACGAAAGGCAGGGGAGGGAACGAGCCCAGGCCTTCCCAGCCCGTTGCTGGCTTCGCGTCCCGCTTTTGCCGAAGCTCCACCTCGGGATGGAGCAGCCGGGCGCAGGAGAGCGTCGCTGTCCTGGGAGGGAACCGCATTCCCGAAGAGCTTCCCGGGCGATCGTGTCGCTGGGTTTTCCCCTCCGGAGCGGCCAGGGTAGGAGTTACAGCACAAGGAGCTTCCAGGGAAAAAAACATCCTCAATGGAAAGAATCAAAAGTGACTGAATCACGTAAAATCATAGGAAGGGCCTCGTTGTAACCCACTATATAACTCTAACTAACCCACTATAACCCACCCGCCTGCTCCCCTCGCATCTCTGCCCCAGCAGCACCACCTTGCAGGGACAGCTCGGGGTCTCTGGCCGCCCACCAGCTGCCTAGGGCAGGCTCTGTTTGCTCCCAAATAAACCATAAACATCTTTAAACCTGTTTTGATTTAAAACTGAGGGATTTATCTGGATCTAATTACGCATCTTTGGGAAAGTTTCACTGGAACTCCACAGGATTCCAGGGCCTCACCTATGGAGCTCTTGGAGAGGGCCTGAGGGAACGCAGTGACCCGGGCTCCTCCGAACGCGGCGTGTTCCATGTGCTGGAGTCGTGTGGGAGCAGGAGAGGAACCTACTGATCCTCTGCACTTGTAGCACTTTACATCTCAGGTTTTCGAGCTCTTTAGAAAACGTGAAAGAAGGTTCTTCCACCTCTTGAAGAGCAGCAGTTTGTTAAGCTCATTCATATGTATGCAGCTGGGGCATAACTGGGATGATTTACCCATGTTTTTTACAGTAAAAGAAGAATAGAATGAAAAATCTGTTCCTGTTCAAATCACTGGGAATTCTTCCAGGAGTTTTACTAGGACTTTACCAGTAGTATTATAAAATGAGGCTCAAGAGTTTCCTTAAAGAAAGGTCAATCACCTAAAGTGTTTTATTTTTAGTTTATGAGCTGGAAGATAAAACTTCTAAAACTTTTACAAAAGACACCATATTCTTTAAGTGTTTCTAAAATAGCAGCTTTCTCTCATGTGATAGAAATGTCTGTAAGTTACCCTTAATCTCTGTTTGTGACTATAGATTATTCATACAAAGTCACTTATATAATTATTTAGCTATAACTATATTTGGATGTCAGTCCAATTTTATTTTAGATTCAGCAAAATTTCTACCATGCTTTACATGAGTTAAGACTTGTGAAAAGCTTCTAAAAGTTAATGTTCCTCCAGTTTTAATTATATATATTGAGATTTATAATTTTAAAACATTAGAAATAATAGAACAGTGAGCTTCTACAGTCTATGAGGTTTTTAGTAAAAGGATCAAACCTTTGACCATTCTTTCTTTTTCTCAGTTGGATAATACCATTAGCTTTAGGCATCCTGTCCAGGACTCTGATTTCTGCTACCTGGCTGATTTAAAGAAAAAAAAATAGGGAATAATGATTGGGTTTTTACAAAAATTGCTTGATTTTTTACAAGTAACTCCTTGAGTTTCAACTTAGTTCAAAATTGTGGCTACATGAGCACAAGTTTCATGTTTATAAAACTTTAATAGCCCGAACCACGTTACTGTTAACCCCAGCTTCAGATAGCCCTTTGTTTTCTACTTCTAAATCAAAGAGCTGGCCTTCTAGTGTGGAAAACTTGAGTTTTAGGTATATTTTCTGTTACATATCCATTACATAGAGAATTTATCCTGCAACTTTTTTTTTTTTCTTTACATCTGTCTAGCTTTTCATTGCTCTGCTCCATAAGCTAACTTGCAATAAGCTTGTCAAACATGTATCCCAGTGCTTAGGGAAGGCTCCTAATCGGATGAGTAGACCAATTTGTCATGACTTGGAGGAAGTGCTGGAGATCAGATGGCATTAAAGAGGCTGCTGAGGAGGCTGTGTGCACGGGCCTCCTGTAAGGCAGCTTGGGCTCCAGGCTTACAGTCACCTATTCATAGCAAAAATTGCATTTGGAAAGCTAAAACAAGAACTGCGTCTCATAGTCCCATTTTCCACCTTTACTTTTATCCCTTTAGTATATAGGCATTATTATCAGAGCCTAATTCTTTCTCTTTTCTTTTTGCACCTGGAAAATGACAAAACGAGGTGCAAAGATATAGAAAAGTGAGCATCACAAAACTAAACCCAGAACCAAAACATTAGTTAAATCCCGATACTACTTCTGAGATGTCTGGGTCTGAATTTTATCCTTGCTGCTTCAGCCAGGCTCTATTTTGAACAGATGGATTTATAAGGTGGGTGAATTTGCTAATTTTCATTAAGCAGTTTGAAGCAGTGTGAGGCTCTCTTATTCCTAAGTATTCACATATCAAAGAAAACGTTGAATGAAGGATTAGCAGCCACTGAGTTATGCTGTTTGTCCTGTCTCTTCTCCCAGTCTTTATTCTTCTTCTTCGATCTCGTTCTATTATCTTAGGCCTGCTTCGGCAGTGTTTTCATTTTTGAAAATGGCAAGTAATTAGTCAATATGTTTTCACCATATGTATCAGGCTCAGTAAAGAGGCAACCATTGGCCTTTGTCATGGCACAGTAAGTGTTCGTTTTCTCAGCACTTCAAGTTATGCTGAGTGCATGGTGAACGCCAAAGAATTTAATGAGGAATTTCACAATGAAACATTTGACATAACGATTCGCAGTGCAGCACGGTTCACAAATTTGGGGTGAGTCCCCGTTTCAGATTTCCAACATTTATCCTGTTGACTCTTAAGATACCACATGAGCTGCTTATCCACTGCGGGTTCCTCGTGGGAGCAAAGATGCTGTGCAAAGTGCGGGTGAATGGTTACCCGCTCAGAATGGTTCTGCTTAACATCTTATTGCCACAGGGGCCATCTACAACAGGAGAGAAGTCTTGAAAGCCTTTTCCCCTCATAAACTCACTTTTTTTTTTTATCTCCCCCAACCTGTGCAATGCATTCTTTGCTGATATATTTTTTTCCTTAAGACTTCTACTGTTTCTGGCTGCTATCCATCTTAAAAAAATCAGAATTTGATCTTAATGACTTTTGTAATAAGTGGCATATACCTGAACTTTGCTCTTTTCCTGAGCAGAACGTATGCCCAGTGTTTCTGAAGGGAGACAGGGTAGACAGCAAAGTTGCCCGCATTCTTTTCCCTTCTTGGAAGTACTATATTCCTGATATCTACGGAGTCAATTTCTGCATTATCTGCTAGATTTCTTTAGATGTGCAGACAAAACATTCTAGATGAGATTCAGCGAGCTTTTGGGGTATCATAAGAATGATAACATATTGTTTTATTGCCCTTGTGATTTAAATTTATGTGGCATTGCTAGTGAAGTCAATAGGACTTTTTCATGAGTTTGTTTTCTAGGGTATGGTATCATTAAAATATGACAGTTAATAGTCTTGTTTATGTTATTATATTTAATGAATAAATATATCAGTCTGTACATCAAACTCAGTTTTGTTTATACTCTTTAATTTAATTGTAGTCTTATCTCCTCTAGAAGTATGTTATGTCTTTTAATTTTATAATTATCCACTTTATTCATGTGTGACACCACAGAACTGCTGCTTATATCTCCTATGAGACACACACACATACAAACAGATAGAAGACAGGCAAATGGTGAGAAATTTAAACCTTTCTCTAAATCCAGATCCATGTTTTCAAAAAGTTCTGAGTTCGCAGATCCAGGGTTTTGGTTTGAATTGTTCTGCATGAGAGTTGTAGAAGGTGAGACTAGTTTATGTAGCATCTGCAAACACAAACCAGCAGTAAGGGCGCAAACACATCTGCAAACACAAACCTGATCCTGCAGCAGCCAAATGTTGGTCCTCAGTCTCTTTCAGAGATCTGTGTTTTAAAGTGCAAAGAGGGAGCACTTTTCACACTGCCTTTTCTGAAATCTTTCAAAAAAGGAATTTGTTTAAATTTATTGGGCCACAGAGCAGGGGGAGAAAAATTTATATATATAAGCATAACTTTTTTGGCCTAGTGGTTACAACACTCTGCTAGGAAGAGTATTGCCAGTCCATGCTCCAAGGACTATTTTGTTTGGACAAAAGTTATGAGGCAAAAATACAGTAAAATACAGTCCCTGCGAGTGAAAGCTCAGGATCTACCTCTCCCAGGTAAGGGATGCCAAGTAGGCAGCTGGATCCTGCTTATTTCTTCTCTCTGCATTTGAAATTCACTTCTGCAGAGCTTCCAAAGGCCAGGTAGAAATTGGAAAGCAAGACTGGAATCTCTTACGGCCTAGCCAAGTCCTTTAAGCCCTAAGAAATCCCAGAAGTCAAAGCTTTAGAAGGACAACTTCTACTAGGATTTTGAAGGAAATCTAGAGCTCTGCTTTCTCAGAAAACTCCTAGACTATGAATGCTATCTTCCTTAAGTCCTGAATACATCTCCAAAACCCCAGAGGGAAATACCCTACAACAGGGCATCCACCTGCTCTCAGCGTATTCCTGTTTTTTAGCTCCACACCTAGGCAAGCTCCTCCAAGCTTGCTGGATTTGACAGGTTTCCTTCCAAGGCACGGGACTTCTCCAAGCCCAAAAGCAAACAACGTGCCTAAAGCAAGCAGCTCCCCAGGCCTTCCCATCCAACACCTACATCCTTCCTTAGAGCTGATTGAGAACAATTCTGCACTTGTTATCAACAGAAAATCCCTGGGTTGTGCCTAATTACTAACTGATGGGCAGTTTGGCAGCTCGGTCTCCTCTGGGCTTCAGCTGGGTGAGTAAATCCATCAGCTGGGGGTGTTTAGGGCAATTTAACCTCAGTGCTATCCAGCCATAAAGGAAGGCTAATAGAGGGGAAGAATGCTGCTTTGCTTGTAGTTTGAAATCAAAGCCATGTTCTCTTGCTTCAGACCTTTCTCCAACATACAGTTCTGGGGGAAAAAAAAAAGAACAGGATGAGAAGCTTAAAGGTATGTTACTTAAAGTGGACTTTTTGTGATATCTATTATTTGTAATCCAGCAATGGAAAATTTGAGTGAAGTATCTCGGGTGTTACACATATGCGTTAGAAGTTGGTACTCCCATGATCTCTGCATGGTCTCCTTTCATTTTTTCCTTTTTGTCTATTGATGTGGCACAACAAATATTTATTGCTTCATTTTGTTCCAGCACATAGTACCTTCTTTGGAACCAGTAGCCAAACCATGTGTAGGAATAGTCTGGAAAGGGGGAACACCCAGGGACATAAACCATAGCACAGGGAGACAAATCTCTGAGATTACATGAGAGCAGTTGGCTACTAGATAATAACCATTAAAAAAAACCCTAAGTTTCCCCCAGGTATATAAGTGGTTTCTGAAAGAAACATCTTCATTTAGTGTATATTTTCTCTTTCTTTCTTTCTTTTTTTTTTTTTTTTTTCTTCAGTTGTCAGACAATATTTTCCCCTCCTAGATTCTGAAAACCCTCCTCACCTATTTGGTGTTTGAGTGGGACTCTCACAGCAGACATCTAAGGAAGGAAAAATCTGCTGAAGCGAGTCATACAGCCAAAGTGAATACTTTTCCCAGTCAGCACTTGAAGAAGAAAATATCACAATATTTAAACCAATTTTGAAAAATTTCCATTTAAAAAAAAGGGGGGAAGAGGGGAGGAGGGGGAGGAAAAACACACATAAAACACTAGTTGAATACAGAGCGAGGCCAAAGAGAGTTCAGTTACCATAGAGATTATTACTGGCAATTGGTACTCAGCAGCAGATTGAGATCTGTTACAATATTTTTATTAATACTTTTTCTTAATTGGCTATTTATGCCTTGTGGATCCATTTCTGTGCCAGGTCCAGATTTTACTCTTTACCTGTCACTCTCTTTGACACGAAGCAGTAATAACCATGCCAGATATCAGGCATTTCCTCCATTTGTGAGCATTAACAAGGGTCACAAGTGCATAAAATAACACGTGGACAAGTCGCTGTGCTTGGCTTGGCTGGCGAAGGAGGAGAGACCGAGCGTGGAGCCCTCGTTGCCACTGCAATGATCCCTCCTTGCAGGTACAGCAGGCAGGAGGCAGAATGCCTTTTCCCCTTTCAATTTTCCCCCAAGTATTTGCAAACCTACTCATTTAATGCACATGTGTTCCAATGCATAAACTGGTAGTTTAGTAAACATCATCATATAAAGCCCTTCGCTCTCCTCCTTGTGTATGTTAGAGTGGCTGTAAGCACCAGACCTTTTCATAGCTTTTGGCTGGAAATATGTTGAAGGGTCATTATTAACTTAAGTGTGTGTGTGGTGTGTGTGGTGTTTTTTTGTTTGTTTGTTTGTTTTTTTGTTTTTTTGTTTTTTGTTTTTTTTTAAATCAGTCAGCTTCAACAATTTTTTATTTTTTTCTGGACCCGTCCTGTACATCCCTGGTGTTGATGCATTTTAAATAGTTGCTGGGATTTTTGTGCCACACCATTTGCCTGCAGGGAGGGATTTTTGCAGCATGCCTGAGATCAGCCAGGCACAACTCTATTCCCATCTCCTTTCCATTGTGCCCAGCCTGTTATTTCTGCCTCCTTCTCTTCCCTTGCTGCTCCAGGATGATACTGGAGCTCGGACACTTCCAGGCAGCGGGAAGTCCATCCACAGAGCTGGGAAAGCAGCTATAGGAAGTGCTGTCAGCTGTGCAGGGTAGACCAACTATTTAAAAATAATTTTTTTTTTTTTGCTTCTAATCTCTTTTAGTTATCATGATCTCAAGGGTTATTTGTAATGATAGTAGGCACTGCATTTCAGATGGAAATGTGATTTTCCAAGCTGACGGTGTCACTTTAAGTAAACAAAGTTAATTCTGCTTCCTGCTATGCGAGGCCTAATCTCATTACCCAAACCACAAGTAGCATAACAGAAAATATTCCCATCTGTCAAAAGAACTTAAAATAAAGGTGGAAATTGTTTTTATGTTGCGTTTCCCCGCTCCTCTCCGAATCTCTCAACGGACATTAATTATCACATCAGATCTATTTAAACCTGTTTGGATCCCCCAGACTCTGCCTGTGGTTCCTTTCTCCTTTGATGCGCTTATAGAATGAATACTGTTTATTGCTGCATCTTAAAACCAATGCTCAGGTTTTGATGAGCTATAACTAAAAATTGAGAGCTGGATCCCTGATCCGCTCATTGTGCTCCGAGCAGGCAGGAATCCGGCAGCCCTGGGTCATTCGTGGCTCTCCCAGGGCTGACCTGGTTCACACTCAGCCCCTTTTCCACCTGCAGCAAGGAGAGGAAACCTTGGAAAACGGGACAGTGCAACAGCAAGCAGCGGTTTTGAGATGAGCTGTGCTTGACTTACCGACTTATTTTGCAAATCCAAAACTGCCTCAGTGAGAGATGGATTTAGCTTACTTTAAGTTCATTCTGATTTAGAGGGGGAGGAGAATGAAAGATCCCACATTACTGACTCCAGTGGGAGTTCTGCTCATGCAGGGAATAGGCTCTAAGATTCACAGATCTGACTCGAAGCAGCAGAAAATCCAAACGTGCTACCTGGTACTTCTCAGCTCGTTTCAAAGCAGCAACCACCAGTCATAAGAGGATCATTCATAAAACCTTCTAACAACAGTGTTTTTCATCCCCTCTTCATTTAAAATGACCTTTATATGATGATAATGTCTGCCTTGCTGAGTCTTAATTGCTTAATTAGAGAAGCAGGTTTTATATTAGACAAACATTATTTTAAAAACTGGTTTTTTGTGTGTAATGGAAGGATGTTGTTTTCTTTCAAGCTCATCAGCAATATTTTAAGTGTCCTTCGAAAAGGACACTTTCAAGTGGTTGTAGTTTGTTACTTTATTTATTTATTTACTTACTGTTTGGACATGTTGTTTTTCTCTCTTCCTGACTGGCGTTTTCAGCAGGAATCTCTCCCTTTAGGAATTTATCTGCCTTTCTCTTCCAGCTCACAGCACTTTGCTGAACATGGCCCGTGTTGGGTTTCACTGAGCAGGGGTTATTGATGCTGGATGGGCCTGGGGGCTCCTTGCTCCTGCACTAGGGTTTGGGGGCTGAGTAAAGCCAGCTGGGCAAGACCAACTCCTGCAGCACCAGCTTGTTGTGCACAGGGTTCTTCAAGGTCTGGCGAATCAGTTTATTGCCGTGGAGCTGCCTGTGGCTGCGTGCTTGGGGACAGCTTTGGAGAAAGTCGATTGACTCATTTGTCCTGAGGAAAACACGCAGGCTTTGCCCTGGGTTGGGCTTTTTGGGATAGTGCTGCACTAATGCACTGAAAGCAGAAGGTGACAGTGGAGGTTTGTCCTGCTGGCCACAGATGCAAGTGCCACCAAAGGAGCCTTTCCAAAGTAAGGCTTGGGGCTGGAGCAGCCCTATTCATGCAAAAGCCTCCACTGCAGCCAGAGGGCAGGAGAAGCCTCGTGAGGGCTGCTGCAGATTGCTTTTTTCAGGACTTTGAAGGTATTTAGAAACTTTGCTTTCACACGTTTCAAGCTACCTGCTTTTGAGGACCTCAGCCATTCTGCCTGGATTCCAAAGGACTTTCTTCTGCTTGCTGAGAGGCCTCAGACCGTGGCAGGAGGCTCTTGGGCAGGGAGATGCGGCTCCTCCCCGAGTTCTGCGTTTTGGGCAGGGTTCCTTGGCCAGCCAGGAGCCAGGTGGCTGCTCTCGGCCTGGCACAGGGCCCTGCGCAGCCAATCTGATGGGAAGAGGCTGACTCGTTAGCACTGCGTGCCCGGAATTTCGGGAGTTGGGGATAAGACCTGGCTGGCGGCCCATTGGGTCAGACATCCCCTTGTTGTTTGTGCCTAAGGTAATTGGGAATATGTGCTCCTCCAGTCCTGCTGATCTGGAGAATTCACTTGGCCTGATAATACCTGTGTAACTTGCAGTTTTACTTTTTTCTTTCTTTTTTTTTTCCCAAAAGCTCATGTCATTTCTTAAATATGGGGTAAGAACTCAAGAGTACATTTATTTGGTGGTGGGGGTTGTGTGTGTGGCCAGGAAAAGCACTTGTAAAAGGCAAAAATTGATGTTGTACAAGCAAAAGGCCAAAAACAGTTAGAAATGATCTATGTCTTACATATTTGCAGTAGCCGGAGGTCATAAAGGGATGTGACTTCTAGAAAAAATGGATAAAACCTGCAGTTTTGAAAATATGTATTTTCCTTCAGGACATTTTCAAAGGCTTTTTTATTGCATCAACATCCACTATTTCACTTATACATTTCACTTCACATATATTATTCATGATGTTTATTTTAATGTTTTGGGTCAAGCCATTGTTCTGTGTTAATAGTTTGTTACAAATAACTTTTGTTGGATGCAGTTTTGGAGCCTCTTTGAAAATATACCCGGCGATTACTGAGGTACAAGGCAAGGAACTGGCAGAGTGCGGTCTTTCATGAGGTGCAGATTTTAACTCTGTTTCAGAGTTTCTCGTTTTTAACTAAATCCCACTTAAAGCCACAGTAAAAATTAGGTCATGGACAAGACATGGGCCCCTGCAGCTGTGGATCAGGGTTCTTTGCATTGAGGGTTCAAAGTCAAGATAAAAGAGTTGAGGAGCAGAGTTAAGGATGCCAAAATATCTAGATGCAGTTTCTACCCACTCTATCGAGGCATAGAAATAAAAAGTGGGGAAAGGTGCATCTGCACACACGTAAAGGCGCTGCAAACTCCATGTGTGGGAAGGAAAAGAAATTACTGCTTGCATTGCCAAACGGATGCATTATCTACAACAGGTTTCCATAAAAACATGTTTTATAGAAAACTAGGACCCTGCCTAACTTTCAACATATGGCTAAGGTCTGTCAATTCCATGGAAAAATGTTAATTTGCTTAAAGTTAAGCACATTCTCTATTGGCTGAATTGTTGCCTTCTGCCTTTTTCAGTATCAAAAAACCCACTTTTTTCTTTAAAGACAAGAGGAACCTCTGGTCATGTAACTGGAGTGGCAAAACTTAACTGTGGATTCCCTGTTGTGTGGTCAAAATGCATTTGCAAAAGAAATAGCAAAGGCTGCACATTTCTGAATAAGCCACATCCCATAATGGAGAGGAAGGGACCATTCCTGTTTATGCCTATGGAGACAACTAGCTGGGAATGGAACCAAGCAGCTTTGCTAAGCTCGGCTTTCTGGCTCTATCCTCTTCCTATCTTTCCCTGTCTCTCTTACTTTAGACTCTGAAAAAAATCTAAAAGTATAGATTCAATTCAGGCTACCTTTCTTGGGAAAAATCTGACCGAATTATAAAGAAATACAATCTGTGAAGCCTGCAAGCATCATCAGGTTACAGAGCTATGATCAGCCGTCATTTTGGTATTTAAACAAAAGTGGAAAAAAAATCTATTTCATAAGGGATGTTTCTGAGACCATAGCATCCTGCTAGGGCAAAATAGGGTTGGCGACGAAGTCTGCTTGATTGGATCTGAGCTGCCAGTTTCGAATGAACGGGAAGAGAAGGGCATGGGCATTAGGGTTACAATGCAGCTAGAATTTCTCTTTCTGTTAATACTGGTATAAGATTGCTCTCTGTAGCTTCAGCACTGGAATTCATTACTGGGGATAAGGGACTAGGTTAAAAGGGCTTTTTGCCAACAGGACCTTATTCACTATGGACGGCTTTCGCTTGCTGCTTTCATGACTGAAAATTTCTGACTCCATATACAGTGAATAATATATTATTATAATAGTTTGTGTTTCAGGAGTGGTCAAAGGCAACAGAAACAACCATTTTGCTGGGTTATTTACATATGCACATTGAAAGATAGTATCTGCACAAAATGCCCATAGGATTTTATTGGTTTTTCTCTCTCTCTTTTTAATGGAGGGTGTTTTATGGTTGCAGTTTTGAAAACTGTTAGCTAGTCGAGCATTTTAGACTAAGCATGAGTCAAAGACAGCCTCTTTTTTATAACTTAATCTTTCCAAGCCTGCTATAAATGCAAATAGTGAAAAGAGATGACCCGATGTTAAGATGCTGATACTTGCATAATATAGAAAGTGTCAGTGTAATATGTGTGAAATAACTTCATCACAGGCCATTTTGTAAGCTCTACACAAAGTTTCCCCAAGTGAAATGTGTAAACTGTAAGCAAAATTGAGACATGTAAAAGGGGGGTGGGAAGGCAAAATTAATCGCAATTGCGGATACTCTACTTTTGTTTTTTCAAAGCTTTCTTGCTAGAGTTTTTTAGCTGAACAAAGGAGGCCAACTAAAGTGCTTATATATTGACTCTACATTCTGCAAACTGAAAACAGGTAAACCCCTGTCAAGATTCTCCTGAGCTCTGGCTGCTAGCCCTTTTGGCAAATATTAAACTTATTTTTAAGCTCTGATTAAATATTTGCTCTGAATGAAGGGCCTGATTCCTTCCTTACGCTGTTTTCCCATAAAGGAATTTCTCTAACTCAGACAATTTACTCCTGAGAGCAGAATCGGGACATATGGCACTATATCAAAAGATCTATTAGATCTCTCAATAAAACAAACACATCTTTTGAAGTTGTTTAGCTATTTCTAGAGCAAAGCGAAAAACTTCAGAGAACACTTTGACTACTGGGCAGAAAAGAATTCCTTTTGCACTCTTCTCTCTGCCCTTCCACCCTCTTCCCCTTCCTCTTTCCCCCATTTGACTTTTCTTCTGTTAAAAATTTGCCTAAGGAGCCTTTAAAGTCAGGTCAGCAGTAAAACTTTTGGCAACAGAGTAATTTTGGTTTGGGGTGTCGTTCTTTTTTTACAACACTTCTATATAGGCACAACCTTCAGCATAGATTCAGTTGTACTGAAGGGAAAAAAAATGCTGATACAGCTGCTTTCATTCAGGGAACTAGTAAAACTTTAACTGCTAAATGCACCCTCTTGGCATGACCGGCTGCGTCTGCATTAGTGGGGTTTGCTGGTGTAACTGAGGCTGTAAAACGTAGGGTTGGCCAACAATTCCGCCCTCAAAAGTAGCCCTGTTGAAATGCCCTCGCTTTGAACTTATTTGGCCTCCATGTGCTGAAGAAAGGATGGTTGTAGCGCACTAAATTCACAAGACTAAAACAAGCCTCGTAATGATTAAATTCAACTCCCTAAACATAACTTAGGCAACTCCCCGGTTTGAGTTGTGTAACTTAATCTCATCTGCTGAAAAATATAGTTATACTAAATGGAAAGTCCAGGGCTCTGGCTCCACCTCTGCTGCCACCTCTTTCATGATAATGTTTTCATGAAGTGATTATTTTAATATGCCTCAATTTCCCCATATGTGGAATAAGTATCATACTATGCATCTTGCTACTATAGAGGTCCAGGATCTTGAGTACAGGCTACTTGGACATCTTGCTGCATAAAAAGTATGCACAATACTGTTGATGTCGGATTAAAAGACCTCTCTGGCCATTCTGAACTTGTGAAACCGTAGCACCACTTACTGGTTTTGCTGGAGAAATTCCATCCAGCAAACCCAAGCTTCTGTTATCAAATAGCTATTTGAAGAGAGCTAGAAAGATATACCCCAGCCTTCCACTGTTTGCTGTAGCCCAAAGGATCTAAGATAAGGTTTATAATGGTTATGTTCAAGCGGAGGATTTGTTGATTAGGATTTATCCTTTTAAATATGTGTAAGTCGTAGAAAACATTGCAGTCAGAAATATTGACTTCATTGATTTCTGCCAAGAGCAGAAGAAACCCATGTGGGTTGAAGTGGAAAGGCTGTGTGAGATGCTTATAATAAAGATGTTATCTAATAAATAAGATATTGCTTTATTCCTAACCAAGGAAAATTAGAAATCCAGATAGTAAGTACACTCGTTCAGTTCATGCCAAGTTAACCGTGGCAGCATTAGTCTTCCATGATCAATATTCAGGATTAGGACCTTGTGTTCCTGGTCCAATGAGGTAGGTGCACAATTCCTAGGTCTGTACTGCTCTAGGTTTTACAGGGAGCACATCTGAATGAATGAACTTCCGGAGCATAATGAACTATAAATGCAGAGAACATCACCTTCATCACTCAAAGTGAATGGTGTGTAGGTCAAGATGCTGCCTTTGGAAAGCGCTAAAATCCCCTGTCTGATTAGCTGAGATTGCAGAGGCTGACAAGGGAAGCAAGTGGGGTTAAAGGTGCTCAGTGTAAGTGGCGAGTGAATTGTCACAAGTGGGGCCATCCCTTAAGATCTGTTGGGGAGCCTGAATATATCAGTTCACTTGAAAAAACAAACAAACAAAAATCCTAGAGGAATAACAGGGCTGCTGCTGCAGACACAGTAGCCAGCTACTTAACTTCCCAGCAGACAAGGGAATGTGGCCTGCAAAGACGTTATTTCGGAGTGGGATGTTATTGGATTTGAGTCCTTCCTCTTATCTGGAAAAATATCAACTTATGAGACTACAGATATGAAGTAGGGGAAGGATGGAACTATCCCAAAATACCTCTCCTGCTATTGCAGAGACTCACAGAAGAGGAAAGAGGTCAATTTGGAATCTCCCTCCAACCGATATCCATCTTCTCCTTTGCTGGGAATAAAGCTTGCGTTAGGAAGTGCCCGCCGCTTATCTCTCTCCTTAAAAATACCAACTTCTGTATTTTAGGCAGTACATCCTCAGTCTTCCCCCTGCCTTCAACATTTAAATCCTGTTAGCAAAAGCACTGGGGGCAGAGCAAGGGGGGTCCTTACCCCCATGGAAAAAGAAAAAGAAAAAAAAAGGATGTGTGGAATTCTCGAGGGGACAATTGAGCACTATCAAACACAACTGCAGTAATACTTTACTGTCTACTGCAGATATTGAGCCCTCATTGCAGTAATTGTCACGGTGACAGAGCTGGGAACACTTGCTGTAATTAGGACAGTTGTTTTGTCATGTGTAACGATCTGAAGAGCAGCAAGGAAAAGAGGCGAACGAGCAGTGCTCTGCGATGGCGCGGCGAGGGAGACCGTGCGCGCACACGCAAACACGGCACCGCCGCCGATATAGTGTGAATTCACATGAGCAGGCGGTTTGAGAAGGTGAAGAAGTAAATGTTAAAACAATACATCTATTCTCCTATTCAGGGGAATTTATGCTGTCTGGCTGTAGCTGCAATAGTAAGTGCAGGTGTTTTTCTATAGGGATTTTTTTGAAGGTGAACTGAGGGATATCTCACAAAAATCTTCGATAAAAAATATAGCCATGTATATTAGTATACATGTATATGTAGAGAAATGTATGTATGAAATTATGTTTTAAGTGACTCTTTGTGGGCTGCATATATGGTTCTCCCATATGCTGTGGCTGCAATTGAAAAACATGCAGTATGTGATTAAGAAATTCAGATAGTCAGTTCATTGAATATTTAAAACTATTATTACCACTATTTTAATTTCTCTCAAATAATCATTTCAGTCTCCTGTTTTTCTTCCATTTCTTGTATGTAGACTAGGGTTAAAAATAAGCACTGTCTTTCTGGGCTGTACTTCAAAATATCTTTTGCTTTGAGCTTCTAGTGGTTGTTAGATTTGAGTTTTACCTGATGCTAAATGCTCCCCACGTGTTGCTTAGCTCTTGGGAACATGATGTCACCCTGGGACCGTAAGTCCCAAAGCCACAAGGCATGCTGGGCTTCTATGAGAGGTGGTGTCCTCCATGGCCACCTTGTGGCTTGATGCTGGATGGCTTAATGGGGACACGTTTATTACTGTCCTTAAAAAGGTGTGTCTGTGCCATGGAGTTGTGAAGAAGCTGGTTGATGAGTCCAAGCGTTAGGAGTCCAAAATAGTGCTGTGGGCTTCTACAAAAGTAAGATCATTGTGAAGCAAGTCCCCTCCGAGTCAGACAAAACGCCTCTCCCTGCGCTCCTGAGCAGCGAACATTACTGTATCAATCCCATAATTTGTTTGCCTTAAAGATTACCAAAATGGTAGTTTTGCAATTTTCACTTTTCAGTGAGAGCTTTCCTTCGCTACTGAAGCCAATCACAGTTTCATCATGAGTAGAGCCAAGAATTTACTTTTGCTATTTTACTGCATGGAATGATTTATTTAGGGATCATAAATGACCTTGATAGGCTATCAACCTGTAACCTGTGTGTTAGAAAGGTTAAAGGGAACAGCAGACCACTTAGCCTGATGTCGAATCCGAGTGAAACAATGTAATGGTTAACTCGGAACTCTATTAACAATGAATTAGACGGTAAAATGTAATTAATGACACTCAACAGGATTTGGAGGAACGCAAGTCTTGTCAAGCAAACACACTTTCTTTTTTGATGGGATTACAGGTCTTCATGAAAGAGATAACTGGGCTGATATGACATATTTGGATTTCTCCAGGGCATTTGAATTAGTCCATATGGTAGTTTGACTCGAGTATTTAAACATGGGTTAAGTATTTTAAATACTGGTCACCGGTGGTCTCAGTGTGTTAATAGGAGACATCAGTAAAATGTTTGGTCTCTCACAATCCTATCATTTATGTAATAATTTGCCAATGATCCAAATAATCTGATAAAGACTGCAAGGTGACACAACTTGATGGAGCAGTGAATAATGAGAAGAACAAGTTTCTAAGTAAGAGCAAAATAAATCTGCAGGTTAAGAGATTTCAGTTCAACAGAATTCATTTTAATACGATCAAATAAAAAGAAAATAATGAGTAAAAATAAAATAATACAAGTTATAGCTATGGTTTATAGCTGCTGTGTCTTAGAATAGGTATACATGTAGGAAGGCACCTCAGCTAAGTTGCTAGTGCATTGTTATGGAGAGAGGAAAAAAAGAGCCCTATCCTTTATAAGTAAAATAATAACCAATAAAGGCAAGAATTTATTTTACTTTTACATGCAGTTTTAGTAAGGTCATCATGTGAAATGTCCATGCTTCAAGGATATGTGGAAATACTAGAGGAAAGTTAGAGGAGGACAACAGAAATAGCCTGGAGGCTGGAAATCCACCCTTATGCTGTGAAGTTTAAAGAACTTGATTTATTCAGCTTATCAAGAAGGCTGAGCGATGGTTTGATTGCTGTGTGTAGGCATCACTGCGTGACAGCTCGCTGCTTCATCTAGCTGACAAAGCTTATGTGGCTGGATACTTAAACTGACCCCATTTAGCAGTAAAATAGTAATATTAAAATAAAACACAATTTCTAGTTGTGGAGGTGATGAATCTTATGACAATTTCTCAGGTCTACTCTTGCATGTTCTCCTTTTTCAAAATAGGAATAAGTACCTTTTTGAATGATATATATATATATAATCACACCAGATTATGGAGGAATTTTAAAGAAATGATTTAGACCTGACATATTGTGTGTGTGTGCATATCTGCATGGGAGTTTGCATGCTTATGCATGACAAAGCAAAGCAGCTCATTTATAAAATATGAATACATTAATTTTCACACATAAGGATATTAATGTATGAGAATAGATGGCTTGTTCAACTAGATAACCCCATATGTTTTTAAACTATATAAAGCCATTTTCTTAAACTAGCCAACTCAAGAGGTGAATGCTTTTGCATGTAGGTCTTGCCAGATACTTAGGCATTTTTTTCCTCAGTGTGTTGAGTACTTGTTTCATTAATTTGGAAAGGAATTTGATTTTCTGTGGTCACTTTTTACAAAAATTGAACAAATGCTTTCATTAATATCTCCTGTGAAAACTTTTTATTTCTTGGAGGATTTCTTTTCCCCTCAACATTGGGCTTTACAGATTGGAACCTTGGTGGAGAGGGTTTTGATGAAAAGTTTTAAAAAAAAAAAATCCACAGAAAGCAGATAACTAATGCAATTTTTCACTGGAAAGGTAAAACCCCATTTTCCACTGGAAAAGAAATTAAAAAAAAAAAAGTTTTGAAAAGGGAAAAGCAAAGCTTAGCTTCGGCATCCTGCATCAGGCTCAGAGCCTTGCCAGCAGCACGGCAAGGGATGGGGATTGACAAAATAATTCATTAACAGGAATGTTCTCCTCACTAGGGAATTGAATAGCTGCATGAGAAACTTTAAAGCCTCCTTTGTGTATCCAGACAGAAACACAGCTCAAAGAAACAAGGATCTACAGCGGGTCCGAGTCCTGTGAACTCCAGGCTATTCGTGGCTTGGCTTTGGGAGAAGTTGTTCTTGATTTGGGAGTACATCCTAACACACCCCAGCGCTGGGGAGACTGGCAAGGCAGCAAATAGTGAGGAGAGTTTGCCTGGCAACAAAGGTGTAGCAATTTGCTCCAGAGTTGGTGTAGAAAGAGGATGCTTTTGTGAGTAGGAAGATGGGCATTTAGTGGGGCATGAGAGCCTTGCAGGAGGATCCTTCCCCGGGCTCCGCTGTGCTCTGGTCAAGGTCCACAGCCAGGAGCTCTGCTGCAAGTCTCATCTTTGGCAAAACAACCTCGGAGACTTCTTTCCATGAACACACAAAACCAGCAATTATATTGAAGCCCTCTTTTTAGAACAACAACAACAAAAGCTAGTTTGACAAGCTTTAAAATAATGGCCTTATTGAATCCAGCTGGGAATCACTGGTGCATGGAGCCCATGGCTCCATTTGCCAGGTGGGCTGCAGTGTCAAGACTTGCTGTTAGCAGCACTCCACATTTCAGGCACCTTTTTGATCAGAGAGCCTCAACCTGCCATATTGAACCCTGCCAGTCAGTGCTGAATCATTTTTCTTTTATTGGCTTCCCCTGCTAATTTGAGAGTGACAGGGAATCTATAGCATTTATTAGATGCCTCAGACATACCTGATCCTTGCCTAAATAAAAGTTCATGCCAGCGCCCACTGTGCTGTTCCCCACTGCCCCCTTGACCTGCTTGTCCAGCGCTGCGGTTTGTCCTAGAGCTGAGTTATGAGCTCTTGGAGACAAGAACTGCCTCCAATTCACTCACCCCATGGAAAGAAGTGAAGAGTAGAAGCTCTGATTCTAGCTATATTGAACACCAAGTTGCAGCTTTCTTCCTAAACTTTTAGCTTTTTTCTTTTTCTGCATCTATTATTCTGTTTTTAGGGTTATTGAACTGTTTCTCCAGTTCTAATGTATCCGCTGTGTGCTGCGTAGCCCCTGGTAAGCAGCAATGCCGTTCTTGTGAAGAAGCAGTGGATTTTCCTTAAATAATGATTAACAAATGATGTTTGTCACGATTTAAATTCTTCTATCACATATTTCACTGTAGGATAGTTTACTGAACTTAAAGACGACTGCCACAGTTGTGTAAATGAATAAGATGTTTTCTTAAAATAACTATTTATACATGTAAATCTCTCTGGATCTTCTAAGCACCTCGCATTTCTCCCTCTAACTCCTGCAATGGCATCTCTCTCTGTCATGCATGTCACTTGTAACCAGATTGTAAAATCCGGAGAGCAGAGGGCATGTCTCTTCCTTTTGCGCAATTCCGTGTAGTGGCTTGAAAGATGAGGAAGGGAAAGATTTCTGCTATGGACATAGCAAATTCAAAATCCTTCTTTCTAATAGAAATTAAATTTGAGAAATCTTGTACTTTGAAAAAGTTAAGCTAGCATTTATCTGAAATTGGTTTTAGGAAATGAAATTCTATTTATTGAGTGAAAGTATGATTTTATCCTAAATAATATTATGTTGCTGGAAATTTCTGCTTTCAATCTCTACTTTGCAGTATGCATTCAATGTAGATTTGGGGGGGAGTTGCAATGTTGAGGTGAAAATTTGCAACACATAATACTACATTTACTTGGCATTTCTTGCGCACTTGAAAATGAATACATCTTTTCATCGATTTGTTTAAGAGATCACAAATGAAAAAAAAAAAATTAAACCCATGTCTAGTAGCCAGTATCAAGTTTTCTTCTAAATTAAGTGAATTAGGTAGGGAACCTTGTAACTAAGGTGCCAAACTGCTTGTGCAAATCAAACCAAACAGCTAGTGAGAAGAGCTAATATTTGTGCCTTCATTTATCTACTTTTAGTATACAAAAATTACAGCCTGCATCATCTGTATTTTAAATTTATTTTCCCAGATTGGTGATAAAGTAAATTGAGTCATCTGTACAAAGCAAAAGCTATGTATGCAGTTTACTTATTTAGACCTCCCTATTTAAAGCCTCTTAGTGAGGCTTCTGTGAATATATGTTTAACTTTTTGCCTTTTGTGGAAATCATTAAACGTATTGGGAGAGAAGTAGTAAGTCTGGAGCTGGAAACATGCTCTTTGTGCCTGGGAGTTTGAGGAGGGGTGTCCAGGCTGCCGTGTACCTGCTCCCTCGGGTCTCCAAGGGAGGTCCTTGGAGCTGCTGTCCTACCCACGCAGAAACTGCTGAGAAATGGGCAAATTGCTCCCCTGCTCTTTCATAAGGCTGCCAGCTTTCTATGTAGTGTTGCTGTGGTCCCTGCCCCGTAAGACATAAATGACCCATCTCCTGCTTGCAAGAATGATTAATTAGCATACTGTGCTTAATCAAGATGCTAGTAGCTTTGGGTTGAATTCTCAGTTTTCTCAGAAAGACGCTCTGTTTTCTATATGCATTGAAGCTGGCAAGCTGATTTTTGAGGGATCATGTTTGAAACTTATTTTAGCTTTATGTTTTTCTTCCTATCATGAAGAATAGTAGAAACAAATGAGCTTGACTCACCATTCAATTATGTTAATTTATAACTCTATAACCCCAGCAGCTATACTGACATATAAATGATGAAACAGAGCATATGATCAGATCCCTATTACTACAAAAAAAAAAAAAAGTTAAGCCAAGGGTGAGTGAAAATTTTGGAGACAAATAGTGCATTTGAGAATGATGAGTGCATTGAAAAATGTAGTTTGTCCACAGACCCCAGAAGGGATTAGGTTAAAGCTCTTCATTATGGCTTTTTCTGGATTTAACATTTCGGGGAAAAAAAAAGCTTCAACTTTACTTGTTACTGTTTTTTTTTTTTTTTTTTAAAAAAAAAACATTAAACATACATTAAATTTGAGGTCAAAGAGAACAGCTGATACAGACCAAAGTGGATACTGGAGTATTTTTTTCCATTTTTGTGAGCATAGCTTCTTTCTTTCTGAGTCAACCCAAATGGATGATAATGATGATAATTTTGACAATGAGGGAAAAATGTGCATAACTCTACTGAGATCATATTCATTCCCAACTCCTCGCACTGCGTTCAGTGAAACTACATCAGGACTAGATTTGGCCTGGAATTATGAGACCGTTGAGCCCAGTCACATAAAGAAAACCAAGAGATGCTGTAACAAAGTAGCTGTTAGAGAGAGAATTTCTGTCTTTTTGCTGGATGTTTTCTTTAGGTTCTTCATACGTATGAAAGTGTTCTGGTTCTGGGGGAGGCCGGGGCGCCTCGTGGGGCGGTCGCTCCTGGTGTCACATCCGTGACGCTCCGCTCGTGTCCCTGCCGCCCCGCGGAGCATCCGCGACGGCAGCGCCATCCGCGCACAGAGGATGGAGCCCCTGTCACTTTGTCTTTAGTCCTCTTGTCTCTGAACTAGTGAGCAGAACTAACATAATCTTAAAGCTTGTTTGCTCTGGGACTTAAGTTTTTCTTTCAAGTGATAAAAATCTCTCTTTTCTAGCTCCAGTGAAAACAGAGATTTCAGAAAGTTGTGAGGCCAGCCAAGTGTGCTGAAGTAGACTCTGGCTCCCTCTCACTTGCTGGCATTTTTGACTGCATTGGAACCTGCTATATTAAAACGGAGTCCTGAGGGCATTGGAAGCTGCAGTATGTGTCTTTGGGGAGGAGATTTGGCAACTTTGAATTCTCAGGCAAGCTTTACAAAAGCTGCAATAAACCAAAGGAAAGCTCATTAAAAACAGGCTGATCTCTTCTTGTTCACAGTAACCCCTTTACTGGTCCTCTGGTGTTTTACATAGCACCAACAAAGTGAATTGTGTAGCCAGGGAGAGGAGCAGATAGCCAAGGGACAGGTTGGACATGGGAATGGTCACATCCAGTGTGCGGTTGTGTTTCTACAAGCACCCAAACACATGCAGAACTGCTTGCTTTGCATGTAAGTCAATAAAGATGCATGTTCGTTAAGGATGTGCCATTTTCATGCGTGCCATCTGTCATGTGCCCCGTGTCTTTGCATGGATGAAACCTGAGGATGCAGGTAGCGTGAGACCAAGAGTGTTTATTGTTCTGGAACTAGAAAATGTTGCACCTTGCTGACTTCTCCTCCTGGTCCCTAACAGAGACGAAGGCAAGGAGTGCCAGGAAACAAATGTGTGTTTCAAAGTGAGGTTTCCAATTTCCACAGCTGTCCCAAGCCAAGAGCCGGTATCTCCACATGCAGCTTTCCAGCTTCTTTGTACAGGGCAGTGCGTTTTGTGTCCCGGCTGCTGTTGGTGCTGGGGGAGCCGCCGGCTGCTGGGCGCAGGCAATAGAAATGGGGGGATCACCAGGAGGCCTGGCTGTGTGTGACATCCACTGGCCAATGTCCAGAGACCCCAGGAGAACAGAGGAGGCTCTAGCCAAGTAAATGGAGGTCAGCAGTTTTTCTTAGGTGTCTTGAAAAAAGCATTTTTTTCCTAATCCTCTCCAAACCTAATATCTGGTAATGCCTCTAATAAAGCCTATAAGTAGTATTTGATGAAGCTACATTTCCCTCCCAGACTCACCAGGGACCATTTTTCTTTTTGAAAAAACAGCTCATCATTAGGAATCAAAGATGTTTGATATACAGAATAATTTCCCAAATTAGGGTTTGTCAAATGCAGGTTTGCAAATCTCTCTGCCTTTTCTTTCTTTTCCCTCTCCCCTGTAGGTTGATTCTATCTTGCAAGCAGAGGCAAAACCGGATTGTTCCACCCTTTCCCCTCCTCCTGTCCCTCCCTGCTCCTTTCCTTTCCGTGCCCGCGCTCCCTCGGCACCTCCATCCGAGCCGTTCCCGCGGGGCGCCCGTGTTACCCTTAGTGCATCCAGCAAAGGCTTCCTTGATTCACAGCCACCTCGGTGGGACGTGCTGGGCACCGCAGAGGTCCCCAGGGCTGGGGACCGGGCGCAAGGGCCATCGTGACACGGAGCAAGAGAGGGGACGCGAGCGGCTCTCCCTCCGCCAAGTGCCAGCAAACAGTTAACGGTTTAATACTTTACAAAAAAGTCAAGACAGACTTGTGATTCTTGATGTTAATGAAGGTGTCACACATTGTCTAGAGAAAGTTGTGCCTGGCAATCTTCCTTTTTTCGGATGCCTACACCACTGACATTTCATCTCGCATTCAAAGAGCACTACCTTAATGAAATGCATAATTAACATATTCTAATTGTGCTGAGCGCTGTGATGATTTTGACAGAACTCACTTTCCATGTCTAATTTGATGCTAATTTAATCTGTTCCTCTCCCGCTGACATGACCTTTCTTGATTGAGTTTCACTGAGGAAATTTTTTGATGGATTGATTTATCAGCACCGCGGAGACAACAAAGGCTCAGGGTGCGCGACAGAAGATGGGAGAGGGGTGGCCCTGCAAGGCCGCCCGCGCTCACCCCGCTGCCGGCAGCGGCCTCGTCCCGGAGACTGCCTGTCTCATCCACTGATGGAATTCGAGAAATGTGACATCCGGGGGGGCTGATCTCTGCGATAAATACAGTAAATATCTTACTGTGCTGCTGGTGAATCCCTTGAAAGGAAAACTTCGTTTTTCCTCTGCTCTGTAGGAAACGGTGTAGGAAAACCAGGAGCAGCAGAGGCGTGGGGGCCAGGGCTGCGTGGAGCGATTTTACTTAATCGGGTCATTCTTGACTATAAACAAACTGAAAGGGGCAGTGAAATGGGGTTGTCAAGTATATTGCAAAATGCAGCCAGCTTAGTAGGTTTCTTCATCAAACTTCCTCTAATTTTTGCTCTTAGATGCGTGTGTGTTTGCACATGCTCCATATTCAGTATGAGTATACAGGCTATATGCGTGGACATGCATCAGGATTTTTTTATATTGTGCTTGTGATTATATCCTAATACAGACATTATAGAGAATGATTAATTATTTCCTAGTATTGTGGAATATTGTAGACCTGGCTCAGCACAGAAAGGGAGTTTGTGCCCATTTGTGAACAGATGTGCAGGGAATCGGGGGTGGAAATACCGCATTTAACTATTGCGCCACTGTCAGGTGGCCTCGACCTATTGCTTCATGACAGCTTCTTCTAACTCTACACCTAACTTATTATACAGGGTTGTCTATGAGGGGAAAAAAAATGCTTCCTGCCCCTCACGGTGACCTCTTTTATACCCTGAAGCAAGAGATTTGAGTTATCTCTGCGTGTTACTCCACAGCTGCTGCTGGTCAGCTTGCAGAGGTCCTTTCTGGACATCAGCATGGGTATTTTTGCAGCTTTGGAAAAAGCAGAGATACAATCTCATTTAAATGAGAGTTCATAATAAACTTTAATTGACAACATTGTTGAAATGAATATTATAAATTCTAGTCACATAAATTCTTAATTTTTGTTTTAATGTTTCATCTTGCTGCATATTTCTTTTACGGAGTGAAGACATGCATATTCACTGTCTGTAGGAGCTGATAGAATAGTTTAGTCTAAAAAAGGACTTGTTGATAAAAGTCCCAGATTGTTTCTTATCAGTGTTTGAGCTACACCGAGCAAACAAAAGGCACTGAAAGAGCAGAGAAAGCAAATCCAGAACGCGAAGGGGATTGGTGATTCTTGCAGCTAGCACTGTGAACCTTCTGTTCATTGCAGTCTCGTGTCAACATGCAGCCGTGTAGGTTTTTATGCAGTCCGTGATCTGAGAACCAGGCTGGGTTCTGGTTCGAGAGCGGCTCGTGTTCATGCAAACCCCATTTCTGTTCGTCTTCGCCAGCAGAAGGGCCAGTGCTGATGAACTCCCAGGTCCCCCGTTCCAAAGGGGAAAAAAAAAAATCAGGATTTGCCACTCGTGTATCCGTTCTGGCTAGGTCTGTTGGGCAGCTGCTTACCAAAATGTGTAAACCACGTTATAACTGTGAAACTGTGAGTCATTCGGTGTTATTTACCATTGATACTGGCAGGCAGCCTGATCTGTTACTGTAATTATGTTTCTGTCTCTACCAGTGAGATCAAAAGTACAAAATTTCCAAGTAATAGGACTACAACTGTATTAGTAGGGCAGAACTCTGAGCATCTGGACTGGGGAAAAAGATATTGAGAGCACAGAGTTACAAGAGATCAAAGAGGCAACGAAATCTAATAAAACAGTAATAATTGGTAAGCTCCACTTCCAACATATGGAATATCAGAATTTGGTATTAAAATGTTATTTCTTAAGAACTTGAAAAAAATTGGAACAGATAGTTTGAGGACATACAGGGCTTTTGTGGATTCTCCGCATTTCTGAACAGGAAGCAAGTGCCTTCATCCATAGTTAGGAGACTAATTTAAGAGCAATTTTTTGAAAAACAAAGCATGTCATCATGAAGAAATTGTACTTGGAAGTTTTCATCTGTGGTCACCTGGGTGCTTCTGGTTATTTTACTGATGAAACCAATTGGAAAGAAGGGGGGGTGGAATTGAGCTTGCAGGTCTGCCTGTTCATCAAATGCTCTTTTTCATTAGAATAGTTCACTTCAATAAAATCCTGGGCACTTTTGATAAGACAGTATTCAAGGAACAAAGCTATTAAGAAATGACTTGCTCATAAGTTTCGGCAATAATTTTTGGCCTTCGAATATTACTTGGTGTTTTTCATTGTCAGTCGAAAATGAAAATGCAGCATTTCAATTGTAACCCATTAGAAATGTAGCCAGGCACGCTGCGCTCTGCAGTTGATCTACAAATTGCACCAGAATACTTCTGTGAACTTTTGATCTGCCCGTACTCACGGGAGAAGAAAACAACAACATTCCAAGAAAATGCCCATTAATCTGAATGATTGAATATTCAAGAAGAAAGTTTTCCTTATCAAGGTTTCTACAGAAGGAAAGTGAAAATTAGTAAAATGTGTTCAGAATAAATAGAACTTGGCTACTGCAAGAAGGAAAGTTTTGAGCACTGAATGCATTTCAGATGGGGGCATATTATTGCAGAATGGCTGGGGATAGAAAGGTTTGGAACGTGGAAAGGAAAAATTGAAGGTAGAGATGTAAATAGATGCAATGAGTCAGTCTGTCATAACTGCATCCATATTTTGGTATCTCTGTTGTTCAGATTTGTTTCTGAAAGAACTATAAAAACTCCAATATACGTATGTGCAAAAGTTATTTGGTATCAGCATGTAGGCCTTGGGTGATGTCATGGCTTATGAGGGAGCATTTGGAAAGACACCCTTGTAGCTAGATTAAATGCTGGTTAAAATAGAATCAGAAATTCAGCATCTTTCTCAGTGACCATGGTGCTATTTGCATTAGCATTTAGTATTGTCTATTTTTCAATCATCTCTCTGACATCTTAGGGATGATAGTTATGACTCATATAACCTCAATTCTTATTCTAAGAGAAGATCATAGAGAAATGTTTCTACACAGTAGCCTTAAGGGGTATATTGTAAAGCACAGTTTGTAGATTCATTACAGGACAGTTGTTTCCTATCAGGTGACAAGGTTATCAATTATTAAAGCACTTGTATCTTCTTTCCAAAACTGAAAAACATCTGGAAAAAAACATTTTGGCCTTGAATCTATTTAAATCTGACTTTTATTTTGAGTATTTTGAAGGATTAACTGGCAGGTCTTTGTTCATGACAGAGAAAGAATAACACTAGTGAGATGGGATTGTGTGATCTAAACATTTGGACATAAATTAAGAAGTCAACCCCACACCTCTAAAAATGAACTGCATTTCTATACTCTCCATAGCCTCTGAACTTCAAAAGCAACAGAAGCAACTGTCTCTATCTCACTGTTGTCACTGTCCACAAGAATTTCTGGAAACCTGCAGCCATATGTGTGTTTTTTGTGTGTGTGTGTGTGTGTGTATATATATATATATATATATGTATATTAGATTCCACTCCCAGCTGCGGAATCAAAAATAAAACAAACAAACAAAAACTTGCAACATTGAAATCTCTGAAAGGAGCCTTTTTTCCAAGGAAATATTATTGAGGTGCTGAGCAACATTTGATCACTTGCAACCCTTTCAACTGACGTTCTATTATTCACATGTCTCTTTCATTATGCAACAGATGGTGAGTCCTGTCGCTGATTTTTTTTCTTCAGATTCACAAAACTTCAATGGGTTGTAATATGACCCTAAAAATGAGCAGAAAAAGAAAATGCTTGTTAGGGTTTTATCTTTGATAATAAACCATTGACAGAGAATAACAGCTGACCCCCTATAAAACAAAAAAAGACACATTTGCCTTATTTTATGAAGAGCATTTGTCTAAAACATTTGAGCTGCTGAATGTGGCCTTCAGCTGAAATGAAAGATGGTCCTTCTGTTGCTACACAAAGCCATATTTGCTGCTGCAAAGTGCAAAAGGATAGGCTGACAAATTGATAGTATGTCAGAAGTGTAAGAAACTTGTATCCATCTTTGCAAACATCTGCATATTCGTGAAGATTCTGAAATGGGAATGTTTCATTTAGAGGCTGCATTTGACAAATTTAAGATCGCCATCATGTCAAGGTCTAAACATTGTAGAAATGTCTTCTAATCCAGTCTTGATAGCGGCTTCGTGGGCACTTGTTAATAGACAGTTCACAGCTCTGAAAGACTGAGGAGGACTCTGGCTTAGAGTAATTAAAAGCAATGCTCCATATGCTTTTGCTGGCTTTTGATCTTATCCTAGACTAACTAGATCTTGAATTATTATGCCATGAGTTATTAGATCAGTTAGTCTGCAATCATAAGTAAAATAATAATAATGCTTGCATGTTACCCCTCCTACTGACATATTTTAAAGTTATTTCCAAGCATAGGGCTCAGTCTGGCAAACACTTGTGTGTCTGATGAAGCTCAGGCATCTGCAGCTGGGCAAACGGGATGTCAGCATCTCATATGACGAGATGTGCTACTGAAATGTAACCCTTGGGGTGCGGGGTGACAAACAGTGAGTGATCATTTGGGAGCCAGATGGGAGCTATCCATGCCTCTAACCTCTAGGAATCTGATCAAGGTTCTGGAATTAGGAATCTAGGCTCTTGCTGCAACCAACAGAGCAACATGGAAACTGTTTCAAGGCTATTCAGAACCTTTCTGCTAAGAACCAGCTTTTTCCATTGGCTGTAGAGGAAATCTAGATTGCTAAGTATACTTAGATTAACATTAGTATTTAGCGCCAAGCTGTAGAAAGAAATATAGTCAAGTTGTGAGAATTCAGGTACTTCTGTTATTGTTTTAATTATTATTATTGTTATTACAGAAGAGTTGATCTGTAAACCGTTTCTTCCTCTGCACCTCATTTTGATAAGAGCTGCAGGTAGAATTCAATAGCATTTCAAATTTAGGTTATTCTGGAAAAAGATGTGTGCATATACTCGGATTGTTCTTTTGTAAACAGAACTCCTATATGGTTTGAGCCAAGCTAAGAACCAAGCAGCCCATTTTAATTGTGTCTTTTTGCTTTGAAGCATAAGCTGATTGATATCACAGTAATATACTTTTGTAATAAAGTTGATAGATCAGATATTCAGCTTCTCTAAGTCAGCAGAAAGCTTTTTGTTTTTAACTGGCTAAGGATCTTGTTGAACATACATATTTTTGGCAAGACTAGCTCTTTAGACACTATTATAACTTGGTCTTTCACATTTTTTGTAAGAAGTCTTTCAGGCTCTGCCTCTTTGAGTTAGGCAAGCACGAAAACGCCGACATGAGTCTAACTAAACAACAAAAAAAATCAGCCCTCGTGCCTGCTTCTTGCCAAGAACAGTGCCCTAGAAGTAGAGCACTGCTGTGTTTACTGGCCCTTTCATAACACTGTCAGTGTCGAGGAGCTGGTAAATAGAGAACTCATCCAGGAGGCTGTCAAATTCTTCTGCACTGCTGCACACCCCAAGATGATATGCTAACTCCTCTACCATTTTGCCAGTAAGTTGGAGTTTAGAGGCTGGGTCAAGAACGAATGACACTTTTCCAGTAGGCTGTCCTTCAGGGGAAATGATTATTTTCTTGTTTTTTTTTCTCAGTACTGACATGAAAAGGGAACTATAGGGTACTTTTAATATAGAACAGTTGCATACTTATTAAGCACCCTAAGGTTTCTTCGTATCGTCACCCCTAACCCATCGCTGCTTCCCAATCACACTTTAATATTTCAGATTCATACATCCTAAAGAGTTTGCAAACATTCTTTGACCAAGCCACTGTTACTTGTAGCTGTCTAGAAAGCTTAAAAATGAAATAGTCCTGGCCCTCAAAGAGCTTTGAGCCTAATAGGCAAGACAGAGAGTGGGCAGAGGAGCCGAGTGATTTGCCAGGGGCACCCAAGAAATCGGTCGTGGGATGAAGAACAGCACCTGGAACTGCTCAGTTGTGGGTGGATACTTGCTTCCCCAAACCATGATTTATCCTCTGGGTAGGTCCTTGTGTATAGTAAATGGAGAGGTTTTTTACAATAAAACCTTTCATATCCTTTAATCCAACAATATGAGAATCTTGATGGGTGCTTTTCTGTGTTCAGGTAGTTGTTTGATCACTTGACAATTTGGGAGTGTAATGCTTCATGATTAGCATGTTACATTCAGTCGAAGTGCTGGACAGTTGAACAGGTTTTGAAATTGGTTGTGCGGAAAAGAAACTGCATAAAGCACCGCTTTGGTTTCCTGCCTGAATTCTGCTCGCTGATTCTCTCATCGCACGTGCCAGGGTATGTAGTGATGTACATCATGAGTGACTGTTCCCACCCGTCCTAAAAAAAAAATAGGAAAAAAGAACAACATGTAGTAGCCCAGGTGAACTTGACATTTCTGCACATGTGCAATAACATAATCTGCTTCTTTTACTGAGTTCCTCTACAACTTTGTTGGTGTGATAAGCTCCTTGGAAGCATCCTCCAGAGGGAATTCTACAGAGATGAAATACAAAAACTGCTTTAAAATGATAAGTCACAAATAGGATCTGCCACTATGCGTTATACACAAAACTAGACACAAGAGAGTCATAAAAAAATTAAAGTATAAAGTAACAGAGAAAAACCCAAATCTTCCTGACTACAATCTCATTTGCCCACCTGATTTGTTCGTACAGCTTCCAGGATATTGCAGGCACAAAGGCGATTTAAAAAAAAAAAAAAAAAAGCAGTCAAATGCCAACACAATGGCCATTGATTTGGGCATTAATTTTGCAAAATTTTCATTTTCACTAACAGAAAGTTCAGGTCTATTTTGCAATGTTTGTAATTTTTGGCATGTGTGCCTAAGATGGGGAGGTAGCAGCCCTTGTAAGAAATGGAGATGGAGGCATGGCAAGGGGGAAGAACATTTGAGCAAAGCCTTTTCTTAAATTTGAAACAGTGCAGTGCGTTTGAAACTAATGCTATCATCTGCTGAGTAGCAATAAAACTAATCAATATTTTGAATACATTACCAATAGATGTAAGATATGAATGTAGTATATTTATTCCGACACACTCCTTTCAGAGTAGTGCGCACGTAAACACCTGACCTACCCTGTCTCTGAAACCTTGTTTAAGAACAATCCAATCCAACTTACCATGTGTGTTACCCTATTCAGAAAGCTCCAATATTCCTAAAGAGTTTTAGGAGTAGATCTTCTCCCAGTTAAATTCTTTGCTGTTTTCATTGCTAAGACACTTAGAGTTCCTCATTCCTTTCTTTCTCAGCTGGAGGATATTTAAAGGTTTGTTCTCCAGGTGTTAAACTCCTCTGACTAACCATCCCTCTTTCAATGAAAGAGGTGTCATTCATTGCATCTCCCAGATCATGCACGTTTAGCAGTCCCACCTTGTACACGGTGGAAATCATTTGCAATAAGTGGTGTTTATACCAAAGGAACGAAACTTGCTGTTTCTCATTTTCTTGCCTGCCATTGTTGTTTCCTAGTTTGTTGAGAATAAAAAAGAAAAACAAATGGGATGATTAGCTGTCCTATGTCAGTCAAATGAGTCTCGGCTCATGTAAAGTCTTGAATTTTGGATCCCCAAAATTCGTAAGAGTCACACTCAACCCCCTCCTCTGATTTAGGCAAAGTGAGATTTGAACCTAAAACCTTTCTGGGTTTAATACACGTTCTAACTAGTCTGCTTAGTTGTGATCTCTGGACTCTGCTTTTGTTTGACCTGTTTTGAAAATTGCCGATCAAGGAAAATGTCATAGAGTGGCAACAAACACATTTCCAACAAACGTTTCTTCTTCAAGAGAAACGTGATAGTAGTGGACAGGGTTGTATGTCAGAAATTAGGTTCCTGACAATAATAATTAGGAGAGGCTTGTTATGTTGGTAGCAAATACTTAAGGGAAGATTCAATAACATGTTTGTGAGGTAGCTGGAGCCTCATGTGCAAGAATAATTACCTCAGTATCAATTAAAAAGTATTACTGGATAGGCTTTGTGAAATTGGGCATTGAATGCTTCAGCCTTGTGCAGGGACCTATTGTAAAATATGGGCTGGCTGCACACAACGGAGTTGGAGATCTTGGCCTCTGAGTGCTCCACAGCAAAGGTAAACTTGCAGGTTGTTTTTGCACTAGCCAGCAGTTCTTCTTTTGTGTGCATGGAAATTCATGTTTTGGACTGAAAGGATCACGTTTTTCGTCTCTATTCCCTTTGTGTATGTGTGACTTAAGAATTGCATCAGGTTTCATTATCCCATTAAGACTGGATATGATCTCAGGGTAGTTATTTGATACCAGCCTGCACTCAGCTGAGTGTGTCTGGGCTGGAGAACATGCAACGGCTGTAGCTACTGACAGGAACTGCCAGGCATTCAGCTGTGTCTAAACAACTGTATTTCTGTCCATAATTAAGCCATTGGATTTTTTTCCCCGTGATTTTTTTTGTGTTTTTTTGGCTTTGTCAGGTTGTTATACCACACATAAATGTACTCAGTGAAGCACCTTCTTCTTACCAGTCAGGTATGACCAAGTTTGTCTTTTGGAATTAATCTGTGAAGATTTAGTCATTGATTGTCATCTTACTTGAACTAGAAGCAACAGAAAAAATCTTTCACTTCATTCCTTAAGGGAAAAGCATTTACTTCTCCAAAGGCAGAGAAATCAGTTCATGTAGGATATGTCAATTAGGAGTGGACAGCATCATGGAATATCATTTCCAAGGTAACCTCTAATGTACTCAAATTAATTAGGCCTGTGGTATTAAACAAGTACTAAAACAGCTGATAATTTGATTTTAAAACTCTTCTACAACATACTAGAAAAAAAAAAAGAAGCACAGAAGAATATATTAATGTACCAACTGTGATTTTACTTGGAGACAACCTGGGCATTTCATTTTCAAGAATTCATCTAAGAATCATTTAAAATGTTTCTGATTAAATTCACCATGTTGGTTTTTGCTTTCCTTTCCCACCTCACAAATAGTCACTTAAGGTACCATTCTGCTAATCATTGAGCACAGAGATGAGATTTTCAGATGATATAAGTTGATGAAATAGCAGGGAAGTGGGAGGGAATTTTCTGTAGGAATCTTCAGCCTGTTCTGTGCAAATCTAATTCCTGTAGCATGACTTGCAGTATCAAGTGCCTGTGAAAGGCACGTGAAATACCACAGCCTTTGTACAATGCTAAACCCGTGTCCCACTATGATTCCGTATTGTGACCTTAGGAGACCGAAACTAAGAGCAGCCCTTCAGAACCAAGCAGAAATGCTGTTTTCTTAATGAGATTCAAGTCTCAAGCCTTCATGAGATGCACTGCAAGCAGCAAGACAAGCTTCCACCGTGGCTCTAGAGCCAGCTGTGGCCACATGTGCACGTTATTGGCCATTTGCAGGAGAAATAATACGCTGGGTAGGTTGAGCCTGGTAGTTTATTCTCGGGAGCAGACAGTTAAACAGAGGGAGGAATTCCAGCCGAGCAGGAGCGTATCCAGGCCCTGGGCACACGAGGGAAGGCCACGTCTCCAGCACCGTCCCCTGCAGCCTGGCTCCTGGGGACAGCCATGCAAACAGCTTTCCTTAACGCAGAATCAGACTCTGCATCACGGTGATTTCTGGGCATTCTCATATCATGCCGCGCTGTGGAGGGTTACTGTCTGCCTACAGAATATAAGAGTATTCCGCTTTATTATTTAGCATTGAGAAAAACGAGTCTAATTGGCTTCTGCTGTGCTTTAATAACTAAAGAACAACAAAGGCATTTAGTCATTCACATCATTTCCTGTTTTTAAAGGATTCTAAATGTGACTCAGTGGTTAACATTAAAAAATGACTACTATACAAACATTAGAACTACTTAATTTTTTAAATAGTATTTTAAGAGGTATAGGTTCAATGCTGATGGCATTCATAAGAGGTCTTTCATACCCGGTAAAGTAACGTAATGAAATGCCCAGTCCCATGGCTGTATCACCTTTGTGTGTGTTTCCAAGAGTAACTGTGGGAGACCATGGATAGATTCGTGTTGCCCATAATATTGCCCTAGTCTAGTCTGAGCAGTGGTAATCACCATAAATAGAAACATTTCCCTTTGATTCTCCTTTCTCACACTCACACACAAAATTAATGTTGAAGCCGTCTTTCCTGTCCTGTGTTTGGTCTTTAGTTTTAACCAAGTTTGACTAACTGCTATTTTCTTAATTTAAAAACCCATCATAACAAAACTGTCTTGCCCTGGTTTTGTGCACTTCTCATGATAGACCCTTGTGGATCTGGGCCTAGAGAGGTGTTTCATGAAAGAAGGAGCTCACGGATGTGGAAGATGTGTGTCATGGAAAGGGCTGGCATCCTGTTTCTGCTGTAAAAAAAGGAGAGCAAAAATCACTGAAATGGACTATAATAACTGATTCCCCAGAGCTTAAAACTCCCTCAAGGCTAAAGCATCTCGGGCCTTTCTGAAGAAAAAAGGAATGTATTTCAAACAGGGAGAGAGGAAAAGGGGGGAAAAAAGCCTAATCTGCTGATGTGGCCTTGGCAATTGACAGAGCCAGCAACACTGTGTATTTGTAAAACAAGCTGTGCTAAGTATTTTTTTCGGGCCCGGTGTTGAAAAACACACAGAGGGGGGAAGAAAAGAAAAAGAGAAAAAAAAAAAAAAGAATAAATATGGAAATCAAATGTAAAAACTTCTTGCGCTCGCAGCCGGCTTCCCGGAGGGAATTGTGCCCGTGTTCTCCCCCGTTCCCGCACTGCCAGTCACGGCGCGGAGCGGCGGGATGCTCGCGGTGCCATAATTGAACACCAATGGGCCACCCGCATTTGCATCCCCAGCTCTTGACTGGCAGCTGTACATGAAATGCCATATCAGTTGAAAGTATGTTGTGAGCTGGCACTAATGATCCGCTGGCTCCAGGGAAACCTGCCATATTGTAATTCGGCTATCAGGCATGAAAGAAATAATTCTAAGTGCCAGCAATGTGAAGCCGAATAAATGTTTCAGTGCTGCAGGTTGCCAAGGGTGACACTTCTGATTTAGTATAAACGAATGCCCTGTTGCCTTTGGGGTTGGGGGAGTTCGCATTGTATCTGAGATGTGTGTATAAAACATTAGTATTAGAAAATGGCTTCGGCACGGGATGGGAAACAGAGGCCTGGTCCCAGGCGGCGAGGGAATGTTTACAACTAATGACTGGATGAAAGGATTTTTCTACCTACTGTAATGACAGGCAAAATAGGATTTGCTTTCCCTGAGATGGAGAATAATGGCTATGTTAACTCTGCCTTTCCTTTTTCTTTCTCTTCCTAAATGAAATGCTCTTTTGTAAAGAAAATCACATCCATTTTCTTCAGGGTAGTGGAGGGAGGCGGTGGGTTTAACTGCTTGGCAGTGTTGGCTTTTGGATGGAGCCCCGAGGCTGGGCTACCGGGTGGCCTCTCCAAGCAATCCCTGTCCCCCATCACCTGTTATAGCTTTAACAGCAGGAAAAGATTTTCTGATACTTTTATACTCTTGTTTAACGTTAAAAATCTGATGGGAGAAAAGACTCCTGATGCCTTAAAAATATAATACAGACATTTCTTACTTTAATATTTCAGCTCCTGCACGTTAGCATGTCACAGAAGGTGAGGCTGAAGGGACAAGTGTCCACAGACATTTGAAAACTGGAAGGAAACGGGTGCAAGGAAACCTTCTCTTTCCTATTGCAGCTGTAACACGCAGCTGCAGGAATTGTAAATGTAGCTAATTAATTATATCTGCATGCAGTAACTGCCCATACCAGTATGAAAACCTGACAGTAAGCTTTTTTCTTTCTCTCTTTCCTTTTTTTTTTTTTTTTTTCCTTTTTTTTTTTTTTTTTTTTTTTGGTGATAACAGTATTCTAGACTATTTTGGAGAGAAGCGTGTGAGGGTAGGGGGACAGTCTGAGCCTCTTTTCTTTCCATGTTAATTCACAGATACCGCATGTTCCTGATTTTGTTATCCACGCCCAGTTCGCCTTCCCAAGTGGGAATATTGTCAAATTTGGACCACTTTTATTAACTCTGTCTTTAACTTCCCAAGGGTCACCTTAAAACATGGCCAGCAGAGGGAAAACACAATGATGCAGGAAATGAACTGGTATCTAGTGTTGCAACTTTATAGCAAGTGGAGGAAAAGAAAAAAAAAAAAAAAAAGAAAATAGCTAATTCAGCTCAATAATAGTTAAGCTGCTGCTTTGCTGAGACCTCAACCTTTTCTGCTAAGTTATTTCATTCTTCCTTGAACGCTTAATGCATCGTTTGTTGTCTCCCATGCTGTAGCTCTGCAGTAAGCTCTTGCAGTAAGTTCTTCTCTTTGTACCTGAGCCCATCTCGGCGTTTCGCGCAGCAGCAGCAGGGCAGGATCTTTCTCGCTGCCTGGTGAGTCAGTGCAAGGCATTAAGGTAAGGTGAAGTTGGTGGGATGCTGCTTATGATGAGCAGAAGATCCTGCAGGCATCAGTTCTCATGAGGGAAACAAAAACTGGGCCCAGAAAAGCAGGTCCCTAGGTACCACCTCTCCTTACACGTGTATCGGTGCAGATTGAAGGCATCACTCGGGATCAGATCCTTACTACTTTGCTGAGGCTTTTATTGTTGTTATGGTGCCCCATGATGAGGCACCATCTGTAATTTGTGGTCAGCAGGGAAAGGAGAAGGAAAATGACAAATTAGAAGCAAAAAAAGCTTTAAGATGAATGAACTACCTGAGAAGGGATGTGCGTCAGCCTGCAATTTATGAGGATAAAGCATCAGAGCTGACAATCTATTATCAGAGATCAGACGAAGCCTAAAATTTTGGATGTAGATTTGAATAGCCCCACAGAGAGGCAGCAGATGGATTGGTAGGCTGGTATTCAGGGATTTCACTTGGCCCCTTGTGGGGAAAAAAAACGGATTTCTTTCAAAACGTAGCTCTTGATTTGGTTTCAGATGTCAATCACGTCAAATCTTCAGGACTGTTTGGGAAAAGTATTTTGGTTCAGCTGCATCTCAACATAATGAGCCTTTCAGAAGTGTCTGCTCAGATAGTGACTATTATTCGTGTTATTTCGATGCTGTCCTGCATCATCTGGGTCTGCACAGTGTGCTCATGGACTTCTTTGAGTGTGTCCCATCACTTCTTGAGCACACTGAAACTTTGGCATAATTTACACTTTTAATCACACTTCCACTTTGTTCAATTTATATGTCTTTTTACAGTCACATCCTGTGGCAGCGGATCCCCCAATTTAATCTTCTGAAAGTATTTCCTTGTAACTATTTCCAGGCTTCTGCCTGATTCTGCAAGTATCGCGCTCGTACTGCTGACCAGAAGAAGGCCACTTCCCCATTCTGTTTTAAAGAAATGTCCCTTCTTTGGCAAGGAGGAGGAAATGCTATTGTTTTTTTATCATATATTTGCTTTGGATTAAAAAAAATACCTTTTCACTTCCCATTAAAGAAGGCTGGTTCTGGGCAACTTCAATTTATATTATATATAGTCTAATTCTGCTTCCCATGATCATTCAGCCATGACCCAAAGATCTTCAAATTAATCAACACATAAAAAGAGAATTATTTTCTCTTATAAATATAATGAATGATATATTTGTCTTCGTAACACATCAGCTATGTCCCTGATTTTTGTAACAAAACTCCTTCCTAATATAAATATCCCTGAAGCAAGCAAGATGTTTTCAATAATCAGAACAGAATATATTCCATGAAAGTAAATAATATGGTGCAGCCCAGAAGTAAGACAAATATAAAGACATACAAACCAGATGATATAGTTTTTATTTCCACCAAGGAAAATACTAAGAGAAGCTTCTTTACCTTACCTAAGTGTAAAAATAAATCCTTTGTGGTGAAGCCAATAATTTATGCCATGATGAACTTTGTCACATAGTTTATTTTGAATTATTTAAAAGGACTAATTTTATAGATACGTCTAATTGATCCAGAGTGCCTTTCTGCAGGAACTACACATGCATTTTCCAGACCTGGATCAAAATCATGGTGCAAGTGTGAGTGCAAAGCCAGTCATCTCTCCAGCTGTTTATTTGTGCTTAGCTCTCCAGTATGTTTGCACTTGCAATCACACACAAGTCATGCAAAGTAGGTGGTCAAATTCCTGTGAAATTCCGCTCGGCCAGTATCAGAAGCAGTAAATGTGGTAAGGCAGAATAAATATGCAAAATATAGTACTTTAACCTAATAACATGACCACTTGCAAGCTTTAGCATAACACTGAAAATCACTAATGGAGCACTGTGCAGATTTTCATGATACAAGCAGTCAAGAATCATGCATAATGGAACAGTGCAACAGCTAACAGCAGATTCACACAAGATAATTTAAACTTGTTTGTATGGAAATGAAGAACTGATCTTTGAAGTGGTCCTTAATGAGATTCTGCTTGATCCTCACTGTATCCGGAGAAAATGTTCCGTTTTCCTTTCGCATCCGGCTCATCTTGCTGGGGTGCACAAAAAGGACTTGTTTAAATTATGAATGCCAATTTGCATCTACATGGGATTAGGTGAGAACTAAGCACCGCCAATGACTGCACATGTCCTCACAAAATTGTTAGAGTTTTACACGTACGTGGCCCACTCCTATGCTGGATGTTACTCACATTAAGATGCTTTGACTGAGTCTGGACAATGACTAAAGCTTCATATAAAGGAATACAAAAGAGATTGAGATAATTTGCTCCGCAATGAAAAAAAATGTAGGAACGGTATTAGCATTCCACATATATGCTCTCCTGAAGAGTAAATACTAAGAATTATGTTTTTTTCTTTTTGTAATGGACCTTTTCCTTCCCATTCATGCCTTAGCACTGCAATGTGCTGAAAATAGCTCTAAAGTTGGTCATCAAAGATATAAAACTCTGGGCTGAAAGGCCGTCCTGACATGTGTCCCATGCGGTCAACCTCCCGCAAGGCTCCCGAGCGGCCTCCCCGTGCACCAACCGGGAGCAGCGCTGGCTGCTCGGGGCTTCCTCAACCTCCACGCGCCTTGGGAAGCACCGTCCCACCAAGGAGGCTCTGCTCCTGCCTCTGGAAGGCACAGGGAAAACACGGCGGTGGTTTTTCTATCCGTTGGTTTGAACAGCTCGGGACATTAAGGGGGGCTTATTTAAACTTAATGATTATGTTCCCATGACCTCTCTGCGAGTTGCAGGTTCCCTCCCCTCTATTTTAGTCTTTTGATTGGACATTTTGGTCTTCAAAGAGAGCAACCGCAGTAAATATCTGCGGATGACAACGGGCTCCTAACCCGCTGGCACACTTATTTTTCAGACTTCAGTTTAAGAAAGTCAAATAGCTTTTTGTAATGAAACAGAGGAAGGCAGTTTATTGTGGTTCATTTGGTGGAGTTCATACAAGGCCACAGCAAACTAATACTGCTGGGTTAACTGGCTCCACGTAAAGAGCAGTGGAAACGTTTCTGTCTTTAAGAACTGAATGAAAGAGCAAGTAGGGCTTGCACAGATATACATGAAGATCTGCGAAAGTTTCCTGCCAGTGGGTATAACCCCACAAGGCATCCAGCCTTTTTACATGGGAACTGAAGAGTTCCCTGTTCTCTCTTCTGACCACCGTTAGGGACTGATGTGGAGCAAATGTACCTAATATCAACCAACTTAAAAGATGTGTTTGATGGATAAACATAGATCTCATGGAAAGAAAAAGCCAGAAAGAGTATTTGGACTTCAAAGAAGGGCCTGTCTGCTCTGAGGCGTAGCTTGGAGGTGCAGACCCCCAGCATTGAGGTCGATGGAGATGTCGAGATGGAGGCTGCTCTTTGGGTTGCACTGAGGTCAGCAGGAGCTGGGGCTCAGCACCAGCAGGATCCTTCCTTTGTGCTTCATGGTTTAGATTACGCCCTTCATCCCTGGGTTTCGCTTACAATCTAACCCATGTCTTTCGCCCAGGTTGGTGCGTTTTCAGCAGCAGCAGAAGACACTTCTCCAAAGCCCGCTGGGCATTGCTGAAACGTTTCTGTCCCTCCTACAAGCAACACGAGCCAGATTTTGGTGTCACACATTTGCTTCACGTGGTTGTAGTGTGGGAAGGATGCTGTCCCTGAGATTAGTTTGGTGTCAGATTCCAAATTCATCATAAAGCACTTTGTCTAATGCAATTTAGCTGTATATTTTTTTAACTTTGAATGTAGGAGTCAGGAATTTAGCATTATAATTTTGTGCAAAACTAAATCAAATACTCATGCAGAATTAGTATTTTTCTTAGGGTACACATTTAAAATGTTTAGTTATATCATCTTTGCGAAATAAACTAAAGCAACAGAACTTACAAAATCTATTCAGTTAAACTTTGTTGCTTTATCTTGTTCCTTCATCCACCCCTCTAAAATCAGAAGCAGTTTAGAAGATTGTGGTTTGGATCAGCCACTTTTTTGGGGTAACTCTTTTAGGACCTGCCACCTTTGTGCCAGGAATATCCTGATAGAATATCAGGGGACTGAGACAAAATTTTAATTGGTGCTCACCCTCTCCTCTTTGCTATAAGTGTCACGTATGTTTTCTTTGCTTTTATTGAAGCCCATTAGAATCTATTCTGCTTTGCTATGTACAGAATTTACACACACAGCTATTATTGTTGCCTAAGGGGATCCTTATAAGTTTTATAGCATCCATATACCTTTGACAACTTGCTGCATCTGATTAGTTATTGTGTTTTCTCTGATGCCCTGAGCACCGACTGGATACCCAGAGCAGACCCAGGCCTTAGAGAGAAGTTCGGTGGCAGATTTGGTATTTGGCCTCTGTCCTGAGCTAAATCACTTCATAGCCCATCAGTTTCCCCAGCAATTCATGGTGGAGAAATGATAAATGCACAGCCCAACTCTCCCATTCCTCACCACCTATGCTCCTAACAGTTTTTTAAAGAAATGCCCGTAAAAACCTTCCCTCTATCCTATACCCACAGGTAAATACATGGCATGTTCAGTGGAAATAATTAACTGTTCATTTTTTCTCTTGGATCACTATCAAAGCAGGAGGACTCAAAGAGAATTGAGGTCAGTTCTCATATTTACACATGTACAAGACTTTCATGGGTATGTCTCATTAAGGCTAGTAGGTGTTAATAGTAAGTGCTAATATGTAAATCTGCTCATAGAAAGGATGGGGAACAGCCTGCATTTCAACATGTTGGCCATGTAATTACAGACTGATTACATGCTTACATATGTGCCATTTCAAGTGGGACAAATGAGAGAGGAAGAGACCTGTAAGGTCACGCATCTACTCCAGAGGTGTCAAAGCCCATTCTGTGGAGAGGGCCAAATTACTTCTTTAATTATGATCCACGGAAGTGCGCTACAACATGAAGGTCACGCACCACCCTCGATCCACAGCAGCCTCCTGCTGAGGGCACGGGGAGGTTTGCATAAAGATCAAGGCTACAATGAGCCTCTTAAGAAAGAAAGGAGTTTCCCATTAGTAAGGACTCGTGGTGGATTTGTCATTGCTCGGTGGGCAGACGCGCTTTCTGTACGACGCTTTGGACTGTATGTAGCCTTGCCTGGCTTGCATCCACTCAGGCAGAAACTGGGCACACACCAAGCGAGGAGGCAACTGACTTCCCACCTTTGGAAGCAGGACTAGTGATCGGTTACATTAGGCCAGGTGTGAAGCAGCCCCTTGAGTAAAACTTGCCCCAAAAGTCTTCATCAGATTGAGTCTTCATCACATACACTCCGACGCTGGTGATGTGACAAAACCTGTCACGGTGAAGGGGCCCGGATTGGAGCTCCTGTCTGCTTTATTTGGGCAGTCCAAAACTCTTGAGGAGCTGCGGGGAGCTGGTGTTGCAGGAACTTCTTGCTCGGTTTGTGGCCGCACGTGGCTCTGCTCGCCGCGACGCGCGCCGGAGCGCTCGCTGGCTTGGCCCCTTCGAGGCAGCTTGGGAAACAGGCGGGATGATTTAGGGCTTGCACTGCCTGATCATTGGTACAGTTACAACAAATAAAACATTTTAATATGAGCAGTCACTGAATGTTTACTGTATCATATTGCTGGGAGCTGAATGTGTGCCAAATGCTATAACAGAAGGGAGCATATGAACTCCAGAATGATGACACTAATAAGGAAATTACAAAAGGCCCAACAAATGGCATTTGTGTTAAATCAATAATGCTCTGTTTGTTTTTTTTTTATTCTAATCTTTCTTCTAAAAAAAAAAAATTATCTTTCCAAACAGTGGGCAATTCCCATTCTTGTTCTTCTTCCTGAACATAATTAAAAACATGTTGTGGCGTCTACTTAAGACATCAACTTTCCCAAGCCTGTCTTGTCCACTGCGTTTTAAACAAAGACACTTGTTTTGGCATTGTGCCCTTAATTAATCATTTGAGGCTTTATTGCTGTACAAAAAAATGTCTTTGTTTAATGATTCATCACAAGCCCAATTTCTACAGAACTTAATCAACTACAGAACTAACTTTCTCATCAGCTTAAGGAAAAAAAAAAAAAAAAGATTGTTTTGGGTTTATTGTTTTCATAAAGGAGCATTCATTTATGGCACACTGGTATTAGGGGCTATTTATGATTTAAAACTATGGAGATTAGATTGGTCAGTTAACGTGGGATCGCAGAAGGAAACCTGTTCCTTATGGAAAGCATGATCCTTGCAGTCCTCACTAAGATCACTCACCGCCGTGCTCGGTGGAATGCAACAGATATTGAATGACAGGAGGCAGCTTTTTGTGAAAAGTGACTCCAGACTTTAAAGATAAATTTCCAACATAAAGTTCAGTATGATAGGAAAGCAATAATGAACATTGCTGGTTTTATGAAGTGCAGAGATTATTTTTCACTGCGTTTGCTTTTTTTCCTGTCTCTTTCTTTCTCTCTTTTTTATTTTTCTTTTATAATGTAACATTCTTCCATTTTACTCTCACTTTAAATCTCCTATGGGCACTATGAAACTTTGTTCTAGCGGTAGATTTTTACAGTAAATGAGTTTCCCATAGGACTATATAGGAGAGTCTTAAATTTTTTGTGATTGTTTTGTTCGCCTATTTGATTTGGAATAAAAAGCTAAAGAATAAGGAGTTCAAGTCCCTAAATTTAAAATAAAAAAGAAAAGAACAGTTGTGCTCAGTGACCACAGTCAAGGTCCAGACTTCGTGTCAGTAGTAGCAGTGCAAACACATTGCGGGCTGCGCTCCCCGTTCTGGTACAGATCACGCAGATAAAACACACAGATTGCGAGCTGATAGTTTTTGGCTCACTCTACAATTCATCACATCCAGCTGAGGCATGACTGACACCTGACAGACACAGAGATGATGGCTCAATTACTCCAGACATGGGAGCAGAGCTCCTCTGAGTTTTACTCAAAGTTGTCAGAATTGCGCTTCTGTTTAACAAGTCAGATGCCTTAGCCCCAAGACCACTTTTTTTTTCCTTCAAAAATGAGTTTTAACATATATCCTTAAAAATATAAAAATTCCTGATTCCCTAAGAAACTTTCCACAGATTGCATTATGTCAAAACATGCCTACATTGAGTAAATGTATTATTAAGCTTTCTTAACTTACGTTATGTAATGGTGATCTATATGAATGTTTTCTTCATGTAAGATAATAGTGTTCATTTACTAGAGTTTATAGATTATGCCACTATCTGTATTTGGATTTTTAGTGCAGAATTTCCTTTTCTGAGCCAGACCAGAGGGGTTTGAGTTAAGGCCTCATGCTGCACTCCCTGTGCTGCAGTGAGTCCTGCCAGTCCCAATTCCACCTTTCAGGTGAGTTGAAAATACCAGAGGATGTTTCTGTGCATCATCTCTTTGAGGTACAGAAATGTCCCAAAATAAGTTTTTGCGATCCTTGCAAAGCCTCATTCCCCTTTGCAACCTTTCTGTGGGTTTTTGGCTAAGGGCATTGACTTTCTTAGCACCGCTCTGTGCTGGACGCTGCCAGCCCAGCACGATGTCCCCGCACGGGGACGCAGTGCTCTGCTCAAAGCAGAGGACATGTCCTCCAGCCTGCCCTCCGGAGTGACTTCTCTTTACTACTTGGCAGCTGCAAAAACGAAACCCAGCTGTAAAAAACAAGAGTTTCTTCTCTATTTGGCAAGATTCCTTTAGAGTCTGAGTGCGTGTGTGTGTGTGTAGTTAGGCAGAACGAAAGCAGATTTGATTAGCAGTTTAGTTGGAACATGTGCTTCCCAGCATTTATATTTTTATATATTCACGAATGCTGAATGCCTGGTTAAAAATAAGGTATAATATGTATGTGTGTGTGATTGTGTTTAATAGACTGGTAAAAATCAGGCTGTCACTCCGCAGCCCCAAAGTAAGGCATGCTGGAATAGCAGTGCGGTTGCTTTCAGCTAAACCCCTCTGAGCCTGCAGCATGTGCAGAGCCCAGGAGCTCCTGGTTGCTAGTGATGTGCACTTGGTCATTCAGCAATGCCCATAATGCGTCTAAACCAATTCCGGCTGCAAAAAGTCACTTTTTGTAACTGCAAGGAGAGGAAATCAGGCACAAAGTGATGGATTTTGATTTTTTCTTCCCATTAGGATGATTTAGAATTGTACAATAAGCATCACTGCATGGCTGCTAGATAATGCATGTTATTAATTTGGCACATACTAATGTTCTATTTGTGTAATATTTCATACATTTTTGCAGAGCTTTATATTCAGAGAGCAACCGTAGACATGGCATTCATTCAGACCTGCTTCTGCAATTTCTCCTCCTCTTGAGCAAAAGAGTAGTAGCTCAGTGAATACCTAAATCACACAGAATAGGTTTCCTCATGTTTTCTTGATAATCAGCCCTTCAGCCACTCAGTTGGCCTTTAATAGTATGGGAACAGATAACAATTAAATCCTAACCCTTTGAAGCTAAACAAATGAGGGCAATATTATAATTAGAGAAGTGCCTGACTCTTTAGAACTTGCAAGGTGGCCTGCATGGGGTTCTCTTACTTGCTAGGGTTTTTAATTTTAGCCATTTAGTTTTTCAGGCAGAGGGCCTCCTCCCTTTTACCAGAATGCAGATACATTCTCCACCTGATAGAAATATCTGGTACGAAGCCAGAAGAAGCCTTCCAGATTTAACATCCAGAAGAAAATGTAGGGGTTGATGATTTGCAAGCCTGGATCTTCTTATGAAAATCCAGGAACCAAAGAGAGAGAAAAGAATCAAAGACTGGGATCCAAAGGGGAAAAGTTTGTGAAATTGAAGCAGGATCTCATCTGGGAGTGGAGCTACAGACAGATAAAGAGTCATCACTTAAATTTAGGCCATTTAGGACACAAATAGCTGAATTTTTGTTTCCACCTCACAGTGTTTGTACATTCACTCTGCAGCAGGACTCGGGAGATCAGTGTCTGCTAGATCTTGTAGAATATTTAAGCGACTGTCTAGCCCCAGGGATTGCAATGTAAAACATATCTCAGATGAGACATAACACACCATAAATGAAAGCCCTCTGTGATTAACTGGTTATTGAGTTCCTTCTTGTCCTCCTACTTTCGCTGCTCACCCAGATTTCAGCAGGGTGCTTTGTGCAGTCTCTCTGCTATGCCAGTGTTGATGTGAACTGGAAAAAGGTTGTTGCTAAGTGACATGACAACTGCAAAGTGCTTTTCAATTTCTTTTTCTGTTTTTTACTCCCACCTTCCACATACATCCTTTATGGAGACTTTGCTGCTGGGAACATCACTGTCTAGCAGCAAACTCTGCAAGAGAAGGATGGCACAGAAGCTATGGTTGCTACTAAGCTTCTTTGCAAAAGAAACTTGGGAGTTACCAAAGATTTTTCCCATCTTTCATTGTTCATATGTAAATCAGGGTGGTTCAGTGACCAAGATGAAAAAGATTTGGTGGCATCTTCCCAATAATAAGAGTTACTGCAGTTTTCAGACTCAGCAAAGTGAAGATACCGGCCCGGGTGGGCTATGGCACAACCAGCCTCTGATCTTTGTAGCTCAGGCTGAGAGGTGAAGCCTGATAGATGAAATTTTGACACAGCTGCTCCTGCTGCTCAATCTATCCTGTAGGTAACTGTCATGCGGTGGAAAGCACTAGATCTTGCTGTAGTAGAAACTTTCTGCTGTGTACAGTACCCTGCTGGCAGCCTAATTCTCTGTTTCTGAAGCCCTCCCTGAGTTATTTGTTGCATTTTATATATTGGCTTGGTGCAAGGAAGTAGTTTAGTAAAAAAAAAGAAAAAAAAAAACTTCAAACAACTAGACTCTTTGAACTTTACCTCTTCAATCTTTATACTGCTTAATCTCCCTGCATTGAGTTTCATTGGCCAAACCATATCCTTTTGTTTTGTGCCAATACAGTAACTCTAATGCTTGGTGGGGCCCATCAGGACCTACCACAGTGAGCCACAGCTTACCATAGTAAACCACAATAAAATGATAGTAGCAAATGGCATTACAAATCTCATGCATCTGGCTGTCCTGAGTCCTTCTCTCTTCTGTACATAGGTTAAGCAACCACTTTTTGCCATGCAGAATTCATGTGCAAAAGCCTGGCACTAAGCCTGCACTTTCTGTTCTTTACCACATTAAAAAAGGTCATAAAAGGATAGACAGTTAAAAACCCTTGTATTGAGGAGAGCCTTTCCACTGAAATAAATTCCAAGCGTGTTTTTTTTCTTTTTCTTCTTTTTTATTTTTGGGGGGAGGAGAAGCAGCTAGGGAAAAAAAAAATGTGATCTCAACTATTAGCTTTCCACTTGTAAAACTTCATATATCACTAAATATATTGCCCGTACAGGACAGAAGCTGTTAAGATGGAAAAGAATTTTGAAGATGGATGAATGACAAAGACAAATGAAGATTTTTATTTTAGCAGAAGTTTCCAAGTGCTGTCTCTGGGAGGATACTGTTAATAAAGTACACTTGACACATAACTGTTCAAGTTCCTGAGAAACAGCTTTGCTTTAAAGTTCAGTAGAGGATCAAAAAGAGTGAATTCTCTCTTTTTCTCTAGAAAAAAGGAAAAAGAAAGCCCAGAAAAAGGATAGGTTTTTTTGGGAAACGGCATCTATGCCTTTTGTCTTTTCTTCTCTTTGTGGTCCAGAGACAGTGCGTTGACTGACTTCTTCAGAAAGGAGATCAGTGAAATTGTCAGTTGATTACTTCTCCTTGATTAGCATTTATAAGAGCCCTGTGATACATTATTTGCATTCCTATTTAGCCGTGATTTTTGTGGGGCAGCAATGATTAAACTTGTCACAGGGCCTGATTGACAGGGTCAGATCTTCACTTTCTACTCTTTTGAAATTAAAAACAAATGTGTCAGCTCCCTTCATGGGCCGCAGCGCTGTGAAGCTTGCTTGCCTTGTCATCGCAGATAGGTCAGGAATGTTTTAATTTTAGGGATGGATTCTGCTTGTCAAGCAGAGTGTGATGGCGTGTAGTTCTGGAGATGAGATGTGAAGGGTGTAAAACAAAGAATGGAAAGAACAAAGACAAAGACACTCACATTATTAGACAGATTTAATTAGTCTGAATGGATATTATGCTAGATGAAGCAGTGAGCTGTGAAATTAACCCTTGATTACGGATTGGCGGATCATGCTCATAAAAAGAATCAAACCTTGGTGAATAGAAAAGAGGTGCAGATCTACCCAAAGAGCCTTCATCCCCATGACCCTTTCTGAAGCCTGAAAGAAGGAGAAAATCTTTGAAAAGCCGTTGTTGGTGGCATTTTGGAAGTTGGAGCAGTCTTTCACTCTCCCTTTTTCCCAAAGTATGAAACCAGCATGTCCAAAGAGCTGAAATAGGGCAGGTTACAAGGTTTTTGCGTGCTGTGTGATGCGGAACAGCCCCACCAAGGTCTGTCCATGCCCCTGCTAGCAAAGGTGCACAGGAGCCCAAAGTTCACATCAGTACAGAAGTCACATTCCCCACGTAATTCCTGCTTCCCTCCCACCAGCACGAAGGAGGCTCTGTGCTTCTGTCTGAAAGCATATTTTGTTATGATAAGCTGCAAGTTAATATGGTTGTAATCTCCCTAAAGTGAAGGTTTAGACCTCAGCAAGGCCGATACAACGTACAGTATATGATGATGTAAGTGCTATAATGTCCCAAATGCCGCGGCACGTGGGATATAAGGATGATGGCAGTCGAGAGGGTGCTGCGTTTGCTACCTCTGAGGCTGTGCAGAAGAGGCACTTCAGTCTTTTGTGTGCTCCTCATCAGCATTCCCCAAAGCACCGTATCAAGAACTACTCATTCTAATTAGCACGATTGCAACGGGAGAAAATAAATAGAAAATACAGTGTTACTCTCTTGTTACTTCCTTGTCACTTCTAAGTTGTTCAACTAAGGAAGTAACCAGCCTTTATGCTAAAAAAAGCCAAAGGGCATTAGGTGCACTAATCTGCCAATAGGTGTGAGGCCCCTGCTTCCCTCTGGCACATTTGAAATGCCTAGTTTTGGTGCAAATTTGCATGCTGGGGACTGTCAGGTCAAAAAGGAGTGAGACGTGAAAACAAGTTGGGTGAGAGACAGCCCAGAAAGTGTGGTTGATAACTCACTGTGCAGCAGTCCAACCTCTCTAGTCGAGTCGGGCCTCTGTAGGTACCATGTTGCAGGGTGTTACTATTTGTGACATTTTTTAAATGCAATATGAAGAATTCTCATTTTTGCTTAATATATTGTAGCATTTAAATGGTTTCCGAATATGTGGGATGAATAGAACGCTTGGATGAAAGACCTACAGAAGATTAATGAAAGTCATTATCATTGAATGATAGCGGAGAGCTACTATCCCCAGGAAGAAAGGAATTTCTGCCTGCACATCTGCCATCTCCCCTGGTTTCCCCACATCTTTTTGTACCCCAAAAGAGAAGAGGCAGCCTGAGAAGGTGATTAGGGAATAGGACATGACATGAATCCCATTGCAAAGTCTACTTCTGAATTTATGTTGGCATTAGGACAAGTCACTTTGCCATTCTCCAGATGAAAACGATTATTTAAGGACAAAAGACTGGGACTTATTAAACCTGAAGGCACAGACTAGTTCTCAGGCAGAAAACCCTTGTCACTGAACTGGTGTTTATGTGAGCAGTCACACATTAGCATTGCAGCTTTTGGGGTCCTCTCATTAAAGTCTTTATTATTACAACCCTATTGAGCCACCTCCTCAGCTGCTGTGAATCAACATAACGCTCCTGAAATTAATGATGCTACACAATTTGGTATCAGCTGTGAATCTGACCCTTCCTTTTTAGCTGTTTTTATATTATTCAGTTAAATTACAGACTATATAAACACTGTGATCTACTGAGAAGACTCTCGGCTCCAAACCCTCAGAGCAGGAGCCCCGGGAAGCACCTTTCATCAATGTCTTCCCAATCCTGAACCTTGAAGGCCAAGTTGGGCATAGAAAAATTAACAATATGTATGTTTAGATTATTTATTCAATTGTTTTCTGTAATCTCTGTTACCTTGAGCACAAAGCTCCTGTTGCTGAGCAGATAAACCCACCCAGGCCTGTGCGAGGGCCGGGTTACCCCAGAGTTGTGTGTCTTGTCCAGAACAGGCCTACGTCATCCCTGGCATTGGAACACGGATTGGTGGGAATGTGGTGGCCTCTTTTGTTACCGGATTAAAAAAAAAAAAAAAAGGAGGTGAAAACAGAGCAAATGCTGTTTTCTGCCTAGGTATCACTTGGTGATGTGGGTTAGTTTTGGGGTTGCATTGGCTCCTCTCTGGGTGCTGGGCTTTGCTGCCCGTGCGTTGCAGAGAAAGATTCAACCTGTGCTTTTGCTTTCACACGAAACACCAGCAGACAAAGACATATCAAAGGGGGAGTTTGGACAGAACTGTTAAATGCAGAAAATGTCGAGTAAAAGCTCCAGACAGCCCTCTAGCATTACATACAATCCCGCGGCAAGGCACAATAAGCACTTACATATGGAATACAATGCATATTTGCTTGGATTTTCAGTGTTATGTTACAGCCCTGCTGTTTGTGAGTGTAGCTGAAGAATTGGTGCTGGGAGCACTGGCCCCATCTGAAAGGGCTTCATTTCCGTCTCACTGATATTCCTCTACAAAGAGAATAGCTCAGCTGAAAGCAGGGGAGTAACACGGGTGTAAAACAGGTGTCAGCAGAGCAGACACATGCTCTTCACCCAGAGTAGCAGCTCAAATCCTTGTTTTCCTCCCTACCGACCACAGCATATATTTTATAATTATATACACAAGGTCCTCACTCACCTGAGGTTCAGGTTTGAAGCATTTTTTCTCATCACTCTTTGAATTCCAAGAGCCGGAGCCGCTGCGCGCCCCTCACCCTTCCTTTATTTTTCAGACTGAATTGTTTCGGTGGTAGCTTGGTGTGTCAGCTTGTAAGTCTATAAAACAGTTTTCTACCAGCTGGAAATCCAACATGCTACATGAATACATAACAGTGCCTAACCAAGAAGGTTTGTAATTCAGTAATTAGCTGTAATTAATGAACACAAAGTGAAGACTCATTTACAGTTTAAATTATCACATTAGCTCCTGTCACCCTCTATGTACACAAAACAGCAGGAATTCAATTATTTTTATTCTTCAAAGCTAATTTAAAATTTAAGGAATGCCATTACATGAAATAATAGGTAGGAAATGTAATAGAAATCGCTGCGAACAGTTGGCCGTCCTTAGAATGGGAGGAAAAAAAATGCTATCAGTGATGATTTGGAAATGTTGCTTCATCTGCGAACAGATGAAGGATTGAAATCCACGCTCTTTGCAGTGTGTTTAAAAAGAAAACGAGTTTGGTGGTTGCTACGTCTTTGTGCAGGAAGAGCCGTTGTGCATAATTGTAGAAGCCGTTGATAGGAACACGGTGCGGAAACGCTCGCACCGTTATCCACGACGGGGCTGAGCCGCGCGCGGCGGCATCGAGTCCTGCTAATGTTCACCAGTCCTAGTTGGGAAACTTCAGCCTCGCAGGCCTTAATTGTCACTTTGCAATCTGCAACGTGTAGTTTGTGTGTGTGCACGCCTATGTGAAACGCTTTCTTTGTGCTTTTAAACCCACCATGATGCTTCTCGCTGCAGCTGCTGCTGCTTTTTTCCTCCAACAGTTCAATAACAAGAGAATTCCAGACCCGTCCAACGCCGCTCCTGGGGCTCCCACATATCTGTGTAACAACCCCCCTTTTTTTCTTTTCATTCCTTATTTCTTCTGCAGTTGCCTTTTCATTTTAAATAGGCCACTAGAAGCTGCACCATCTAATTTTTCATAGGTGATCGACTGCTGAGTTGTGGGTTTACGTAGACAGAGGGAAGGTAGCGATAAGCCAAAGAGAGAGGATTCTATTAGGGAAATGCTGCAGTAATTAATGAATCCTGCCAGTAATTGGGAAGGTGTAGGCCTCTGTAATATCGTAATGATAGTCATCCGTTGTGTGCATCCCCCATCACTCGAACGATCCCTCATCGTCTCTGTGATCTCAGACACTTAGCCATGCAAATCTTCCTGACAGGACTCTATGTCTTTGTCTCCCTAATTGGACAGTATAGAGTTGTTTATGGATATTGCAGACATTTAGACCTCAGTTGGAGGTTGTTCAAAAATCGTTAGCAAAGTTGCCTTAACAGCATTGTCAAATATTTATTCCCTTGTTTCAATATCTGTTTTTAACCCAGGCATGGTTAGCAACAGAATTAACATTTTGAAGATGCACTATCTTGTCTTAGGCTCCATTTGGGATAGCTATTAAGCCATTTTGCAACAGAAAAAAAAAAAAAAAGAGCGATCAACAAAGAATTTATAATTCCTCATTTCTTGAAGATAAGCCATGAGATTGTAGGGCATTTGTGATACCTTTTAATGCAGTTTCTGAACAGAAATATTAAAAATGCTGACAAAGGTGGTTCCATTTACAGAAATTATAGGGAGCTTATGGGGCAAAAACTCCAATTTACTGTGAGCCAAAATAAATGTAGAATAATCCCATTCACTCATCTGTTGCAAGTGAGATCAGGTTAAGACTATATCATATGTACTGTAAATATATACATAAACTATACCTTTTTCCTGAGTCAAGATCTGGAGGTTTTAATTCCTATGTGAAATCATTTATTGGTAGTAGGTGAAAAGTAACACATAATAATGTCTTAAGTAATACATAATAAATGCATCCACTGTTGTGCTCTACCACAACAGATTTCTTCTTTGGAGAACTTGATATTTGGGGGATTTCACGCGTTTGTGCAAGATGCTTTTATTGCCTGTGGTTTGGAGATGCTCCGAGCACAAAGTCCCGTGGCGACCGGGGGCAGAAACACAAGCAGCTCCTGGGAGCACCAGGAGAGCAGGGACAGGGCCCGGCGCAAACGCGGGCGCTCCGGAGCACCGGGGAGCCGGATCACATAGATCCAGCCAGGGAATTTACAGTCCCTTGGTCAGATGCCACTTCAGCCCGACAAGTCGTCCCACAAATCAAGGGGATTATTTGCCAGAGTAAAAGGAGATCAGGTCTCTTCTTTTTGTAACTGCCAAATTAAGCCCCTAATCCCACAGACGCCTAACGATATGCTTGCTTCCATTGCCAGCTCGTCTCATAGGTTTACGAGCCCACTCACTCCAGGAAAGCTAAGCACTAATGCATTTGTTATTTTTGTTAAAAGACGAATATTCATCTGGAAAAACAGACAAACAAATGCATGATTTTTTTCTAAAACAAAGAAGAAATCCCTTTATTATTATTATTATTACCCAATCTATTTCCTTTTAAAATTCTAAAGTGCAAAAAAATTGGTTCATGGGAATATTTCTAGGAAGAATTTCTGAAAGTATTAATTTGTGCCTGTCTGGCAACTATCTGGAAAGCTATTTGTAGTTTTGGAAATTATTCAGCCAGGGAGCAGTAGAAATGACATGTTATATAGTTGATTAATAAAGTAAATAGCAAATTACTGAAGGGGGAATAATCAAAGCCATAGCTGCAGTAAATATTTACCTTATCTGATTTCTCTAGGGTTATCCTACAGTTTTAGGTACCTCCCACAATCAAACCCTACTGGTAAAGAAAGAAAATATAATAAGGCTATTTGTGACAAATGGGAAGGAACGGATTTGGGAGGGGTGGGGACATTTTTTTCTTTATTTTTTTCAAGGTTCCAGGGACACTTTTTTTTTTGGTTAGTAGACATTTTTATAATATATTTACCCTTTCCCTACAACCTGCAACTGATTTCATCCATAAACCCCTAAGCTTCAACAGTCCCCAATATAGAGTATTCCCCGAATCCGTCCTGCTCAACCCCACGTCTCCCCAGCCCTGAGCTCACAGCAGGGCTGGCAGGGCTCAAGGAGGATGATTTCCAGCAGTTTCACTTTGGGGACATTCGGGATAAGCGGGGAGTGGATCTGGGAAGGTCCCAGCACGGGAGGGCAGCACGGCGGGATCAGACCATCTCTGCCCCATGGCAGTCACGATAACACAACCCTGGCTCTGGAAAATCAGGCACCTGCTAGAAACATCTCTAGAACATGAATGCATTGGCATTTTGATTTTTATACACACACACACATTTATATATATAAAATCCCAGCCTTGGAAACTTACGTTGGTGCAGCAGTCTGTGACGCTGCATACAGGCGGCTGTGCAAAGTAATTGCCAAATGCTTACATAAACACATAAATAAGACAAATAAATTTATTTTCATTATTCATATTTTCTGCTCTTTCTTTCCCTTTTTATTTATGCTTTAAACAACAGTTACAGTAAATATACCGATAAAAAAGAATGCCTGCAGTGGGCAGAGAGATGATCCAAAAGCCCTGATATGGAGCAATTCATGTTTCTTCTTTACAATCACTAACGAATCTTAACTTGAACCATGTTATGTTCCCATGTGAGTGATAAGCAATGATTTATTATGAAGTGTCACGAAATCGGAATGCCATACAGTGAGACATGAGCTAGTGGAAAATGTGCTCCCTGTTTCCCAGCCTCATTACTCAGGGATGCAGTGCCCCTTTCTCCAGTCTAATTTCCCTGCCTTTCCGAGGCACGTCGGTAGCAAAGGCAACGGAACCGGGCTGAGATACCCAGTCCTGGCGGTCCCGTCCACCCGGCAGCGCTGCTCAGCACATTGCAGCAACCGGGAAACTGGGGCTGCCTGGAAATCCACAGCTGGACCCAACATTTCACCCCAAAAGCGACTGTTGGGCAGCTCAAGAAGGCAATAACAGCATCATGGAGGAGACAAACAGGGAAGTTTTCTTTATGCTTAGGAGTTTCTCCTGCTCTGTAATGATTCCCACCATCCCCTGATCCTAATTCAAGTAAGTGGCATGTGATATATTTTGTGGATAAATCAGCACTGGAAGAGCATGTGCAGGTCTGGCACGACGGGGTCGCTGATTTACTCGTAGTTGGCAGTGAGCGCGCCGGTGAGGGATTTAAGGTGGGAATTTGTGTTCTAAATGCTCCCTCCCAAGGAAAGGGGAAAACAGGGTATTCAGCACTAATTCACACACGCAGCTGGCCCTGCCTACCAGTTAATGCTTTCTGCACCGGGTAAGCAAACGAGCACAGTCTGGGGTTCAAAGCATCTTTCTAGATGCCTCTTAAAGGCCCTGATCCTGAAAGCACTTGAGCTCCATGAAATCACTGATGTAAATAAGCTGGTGAATCTACAGAAGCAGAACTCTCAAGTTTGAAATGTGTTCCCATTCTGCAGCTGAACAGAAAATGGAAGTGCAAACATTCCCAAAGGTACAACTCGAACGGGCATGGAGCCTTCGGGAAGAGCAGCTGGTGCCCAGAACTGAGGAACAATAATTTGCTGGAAGGGCAAACCTCTACCCTTTCACAAAAAAAAAAAAAAAAAATCCAAAAAAAATGTAGATTTAATCACACCAGTTGTATTCAAGATTTACTGGCAGTTTGTTTCAAAACAGGACCCCATTCTACCATGCTGAAATGTTACAGACGACCAAAAAGTTGAACTGAACAAAACAAACTCGGTAACAAATTTATGTCCTGTAAATTCTTTCACATGAGCAATTCTTCTTATATCTAGGCATGTTACAACTAGTTCAGTCTGTCTTAAGGCAATAGTAGCTGTTGTTTTTCCTGCAGAAAATGTGGAAATCATCAGAAGAAAATTAACCAGAACTCATCCTTGCCTGCAACGCTGTGAGGCTCACAAATTTCAAAAATCTTTTTTTTTTTCTGTAGAAATGCTTGAGACGAAACCTTTGTGAAGTAAAATCCAGAGAATAGTTTTTTCACGGCGCTGACAGTGCTGCCGTTCCGAGGAGGCTCTGTGTGATGTACCCCTCTGAAATATTGTCAGCCAGCTTGGCAATGTGAAGGCACTTTCATAGCAAGGCAGGGATGAAAGCAAAGAAGTTTGGGGTTGCTTTTTTGTTTTGCTTTGTTTCTTAATCCTTGTAAAATCTACCTGCAACTTCTCTCCTCCCACTATGCTCAGCAGAGAAAGAAAATGTAATTCTCCACCAGCGTGGTGAGGCTGCTGAGGGAAAAGGGAAGAGCTATGAATTCTCCACTCGAAGTGCTCATTTAAGCCACCAAAATTGTTTTGTGAAATACCAAAGTAAATTGTGAAAGCAGAGGCTGGAACTCGGGTCTCCCAGCAGACCGTCCTGTTCCTGCTCCTGGTGAATCCTATGATGTTGGGTGGAGCGGGAGGACACCCACCCGCTGCATCTCCCCATCGTGGGGTGAATTCTCTTCAGGGTTGAAAAATGTGGGGTTGCTCTAACCTGGATTTGCATTACAAGGGAAACAAGGAGGCAATTGTGGTATTAGGCAGCAGTAAACACTTCCAGATGACAGCTTGGGATTTTAAGCACCCAAATGACTTGGGGAAATGTAGCTTTAAGTGACCCACCAGTCCACCCAACATCTATCCCGCTAAGCCTAGCGCTTGAACCCGGTTCCTACCCACAGCTGGTGCCTAAATGATTGAACCGTAATTGCTTTGTCTTATCTGCACTTAAATTCATTTTTGAAGGTGCATTACAAAAGCTATTTCTCTCCTGGGATCCATACAGGTGGCATTTTAAAATGTAGCAGGCACCCTAGTCTGCAGAACCTGCTTGTCACAGAAAATGACACAGTTTGCATGTGACCTGTAATGACAGTTGCTAGTTGAAAAGAAACCAAAAATTCAGCTATATCTTCCACACTTTGGTTGCAGCTGCCATCAACTAAATCTCTCTCCAAGGGCAGATGGTGCCCTGTACAATGAACAATTTAATCTTTAGCAAATAGAGAAACTTTGCCAAAAAAATCCACAATTTTTTTTCTCTTCTCCAAGAATAGGCTGTCAATAACATGTGCTCTCGGATACATTGTGATTTGATGACTATGCTTTATTTATAGGAAAAACGAGCAATGAAATGCTCGCTCATTTTTTCCTTCCATTCCGAGGCCGCGATCCGGCCCGTCACGGGTCGCCCGTGTTCGACGCCGTTGCTGGACATGCGTGGCTCCTACGGCACCTCGAGGCCCAGGATGGGATCGGGGTGGAATCCTGGCCTAGAAATCCCGCTCCTTGGGCAAGGCCAGGACTTCCCTCCACGCCTGTGAAAGCTGCAACCCCCAGCGTTTAGCCTGAGCTGGTCTAGCAAGAGCCGCTGCTCTTGGTGAGCTGAGCCCAAGGGCTGCAGGTCTCGCTCCCCGCTGGGCCCTCTCGGGCAGGGGGCTTGTGGCTCGACACTGGTTTTTAAAAATGCTCCCAGGGTCTTTTCTAGCCGTGCACAGAAGAAGCTGTCTGCCCTCCGGGGAACTGCTCGGGCTAACGGATGTCAGCGTTTTCACAAGCCGAGTTGTTCAGGTGGATTTGGTGGATCTAGCTGTGTTTGTTCAGGGATGTCTAGAAGTCCTAGTGAGCTGGAAACATATTCAGAAGCTCTGGCTAGGCTGCCTTTTGTGCAGAAATGCACAGATGCATATATGTGTACCTGTAGTGTGTGCATATCCATGTATGCACACGCAGAGGAATTTCTGCATCCTTCTTGCAGCACTCAAAGGCCATGACTGGTCCACACATATCTGCACGTGCCCAAAACCTCACGGTTCCTGCACGTGGCTTGCTCTGTGCCCTGTATTAATGTCCATGAGCTTCAGAGCTGTGCTCTGCTGGGGCCACAGCCGAGGAGGCTGAGTCTATAGGATTATCTGAACAGGACCAGGAGTTCTCAAAAAGATGCAACTCAGAAAGTGGAAGGGTATTTGTGTTCTTGCCTTTTTTTCATTTTTTTTCTCGCAGATTTCAAGGAAATTTTTCTGTTATAGCCTGTGTCTGTTAGGCCAAGCAGCTGCTGTAAATCAGCGTAACTTCATTGCTCCCCTGCACGTAAGATGCTTTGTACCGGCTGCAGATGGGAGCTCTCGTGATCTTGCTACTGAAATCCTGAGATCTTTTACCTGGCCTTGGCCTCTACCTTGTAACAAAGTTCAACAAAGCGTTTTCTGAGACAGGTACAACCATAATGACTTTACTTTTTAATAACTATAGTTTCGATAAACCTAGGCATAGCAGTCTCCATCGGAGCTGCAGGCCGCATTCTCTTTCCATTATCTTGTCCCGCATTCTCACGGACTTAGATCATGGGACAGAAACATGTTTTACAGTAAAGGAGACCTTTTATCACGCCAGCCATTCTTGGTGGCTGCAGTCACAGCTCAGGCTGTTCTGCAGGGACCAAGGGGACTCGTGGCCCCGCGGTGTTGGCCATGGACTCTCCTGGTGTATATCCTCAAACCGCTGTGTCTCCCGGTGCTCGGCAGTGCAATCTGTGCTGTGCACAGCCCAGGTCATGGCCACACCAGCACACGACGTGCCAGAGGGACCTGATTCTGTGGGCATCATGCAGGGCCTTTCCCTGGTTCATGTGGGGGCAAGACCCCTTTGCAAGAACACAGCAGAAGTGCAAAAAATTCAGTTTCATGGTAGTTACTCTTACCTCTCCCAAAGTGCCCTCCCCTCTAATAAGAGAGCACTTTCTGAAATAAATATGTTGCATTTATTTATTTAATGTGCTGTTAAATGACCTTCTGGAAAAATATTCCAGCTGCAAGGCTTTAAAATGGATAGGCAGACATAACTTAGAGAGCATGATCCTTAAAATCAGGATGAATCATCTGACTAGTTACTGTTTAGACTGATATAATTTTAGTTATAATTATGGGTAACGAGAACACATTTAGAGTCTATAATATTGTAATTCATGGTGAGAGGAGCCCTAAATGAAATGAAATATATCCAGACTTCCTTTTTCTCCCCACCTAGGTATTGTGCATGTGAGCTTGATTCTTTAAGAAAGAGATTTTCTGCTGCTGTAAAAATCTAGCAAAAGTAGGTCAGAAATGACATCTCGAGATAACGTGTTTGGTAACCACAAAGGGACTGGCTGCATCTTTCTCTTTGGCCTTTTAGGAGCCCGCAATGCAGCGGTCCAGGTGCCGCGTGGCCGGGTTGGAGCCCTGGGCTCCCATGGGCGCATTGGAGTCGCCTATGGCCGTTACTAGGACCCCACCAAACTAGTAGGACGCGATAAAGTGGCAAAGATCTGAAAGGACGGAAGAGGGAGAAGCACAAGGCGTCATGCGGTGAGCGGGGCCTAGCGCAGGGACCTGGGCCTAGCGGAGCTGGGCCTAGCGCAGGGAGCAGGGCCTAGCGTAGGGAGCAGGGCCTAGCGCGGGGAGCTGGGCCTAGCGGAGCTGGGCCTAGCGCAGGGACCAGGGCCTAGCATGGGGAGCTGGGCCTAGCGCGGAGAGCTGGGCCTAGGGGAGCAGGGCCTAGTGCAGGGAGCTGGGCCTAGCTCGGGGAGCTGGGCCTAGCGCAGGGAGTGGGGCCTAGCGCAGGGAGCTGGGCCTAGCGCAGGGAGCAGGGCCTAGCGGAGCTGGGCCTAGCGCAGGGAGCTGGGCCTAGCGCAGGGAGCAGGGCCTAGCACGGGGAGCAGGGCCTAGCACGGGGAGCTGGGCCTAGCACGGGGAGCTGGGCCTAGCGGAGCTGGGCCTAGCGCAGGGAGCAGGGTCTAGTGCAGGGAGCAAGGCCTAGCGTAGGGAGCACGGCCTAGTGCAGGGAGCTGGGCCTAGCGCGGGGAGCTGGGCCTAGGGGAGCTGGGCCTAGCGCAGGGAGCGGAGCCTAGTGTAGGGAGCAGGGCCTAGCGCGGGGAGCTGGGCCTAGTGCAGGGAGCAGGGCCTAGCATAGGGAGCAGGGCCTAGCGTAGGGAGCAGGGCCTAGCGCGGGGAGCTGGGCCTAGCGGAGCTGGGCCTAGCGCAGGGACCAGGGCCTAGTGTAGGGAGCAGGGCCTAGCGCGGGGAGCTGGGCCTAGTGCAGGGAGCAGGGCCTAGCATAGGGAGCAGGGCCTAGCGTAGGGAGCAGGGCCTAGCGCAGGGAGCTGGGCCTAGTGCAGGGAGCAGGGCCTAGTGTAGGGAGCAGGGCCTAGCGCGGGGAGCTGGGCCTAGCGTAGGGAGCAGGGCCTAGTGCAGCGCCGGCCGCGGGCTCAAGCCGCTGACATGTCCGCGTGGCCCGTTTGAGGACTCGCGGCTGGTTTTCGCAGGGCGGTTTCGCTGGCGAGGGGGAGCTGTGCCTGCCAAGGAGTGGGAAGGTGCTGTTGGAAGGAGGCCCGAGCCCTGGCACGTCACCGTGAAAATAGATACCTCTGTTGAGGGCTTGATAATTAATGTTAAATAAAAGCAGAGTTTCCGTATCTGCATCTGATAATCTGCACGGGCTGCACAAGACCAGCATAATGAACATCCTCAGTGGCATTTTTTTTATACCGTAATTAAAATGATAGAGCTTTCTTTATGGTGCAGGTTGAGCTTCTTTCCAATAAATGCCTGGGCAGCAACAAATTTGGCCCATGAAGTGCTGTTTGAACACTGAGCTACGATGCCCCCAACCGTTGGTAACAAGCTCTCCACATACTCCCCAAATCTCTTAGAGCCCTGATAATGAAATACATAAGCCATGATCCTTATTGATCCGGCCTCGCACTAATTAATTTCCCACAGTCCTGTCCCAGCCTGCAGTGACATCGCTGCAGCACCAAGGATGGAGACTTTGGTTGGGCCCTCAACCCCCTGACATCAATGCCGAGTCCCCGTTGATCTTAGTCACGCAGGGACGTTGCCGTTAGTCAAGTGTTCGGAAGCTGAGGCTCAAGTCGTCGTGAGCGGCTCCTACACAAGGACTCAGACCAAACCACTCGTTGCTGCGGTGCAGCCAGGCCTCCCTCCAGCTTTTGGGCCTCTTGCTCCAGCTTGTGCTTTCTTTGTCCCTTCTCCAGCAGCAGCCAAACCGGTTTAAGAGGTTTCCAGCCTTCCCCACGTCTGGCTGTGGCCAGGGCTCGACACGATAGGAAGGGGCACGAACTTCTGCAGCCGGCGCTGTTGCCAGCAGAGCTTCATGTGGATCTAGGCCCTCACTAATCTCCCTTTGAAGGGCTTTGCCAAGGAGGTTTAAAAGATTCCTTAATGTTCCTCCGTGTGCATTTCCCTTGTGACGTAGGAGCAGCCAGGAATATTACTAAGCTGATTTTACAGCTGGTCTCAGTGTAATACAAGAGCCTGAGGATCTTCCCTGCACCGAAGAGAAAGGGAAAGGAATCGGGAGTTTGGCTTTGCAGTTTTCCAACCCAAGCCCTAGAGAAGTATTTCCCGCTGGCAGGGAACCAGTTACTTTGCTTCAAATTGAGATTCCTTCCCAGAATTAGTGCTTTTAGTCATACTACATGCTGCTTAATTGTCCAAACAACGTTCTGGAGGTAATACTCAGCTAATGGAGAGTTATGGCCCCTGCCAAAGCTGCTCCACCTCGTGCTGCCTGTGTGGGACCTGCTTGCAGTCCCGGCGATCAGCACTCATGAGCTGCACCTCAGACCCACTAAAGATCTTGATACTCCAAGGAAAGACCCGAGGAGCATGTGCCACAGGTGGGTTTCCATCTTGGTTAATGCTGCAAAGCCGACCTAAAAATGTAAGACTCAGATTTCCTGCGACAGCTCCGCAGTCGGTCCTTGGCCCATTTGCAGATGGTGGTTCTGTAACTTAAAGACTCACTGCAGGATCGGACCCAGCAGGTTTATATTTTCAGCCCTAAGTTTGCAGTAATAAGACTTCAGGACTTCTGTAAAATTTGAACAAGGCATAAACTGATGTAGCTTTGTCCTTTTGAAGAGAAAAAATAATAGCTTTGCAAAGTATGAATTGCTCTGGAGAGTTACCTCTGGAACCTAAAGACAACATTGTAATGTGTCAACATGGATTGTTTTTAGTATCTTTTAAGTGGAAATAATGACCTAAAGTATTAACCACAATTTCAAACTGACTTCCATGCATTCTTGAGCGCCAAAAATCCCTCCATTTACCTGCCAAAACCTCATCTTCCCATCCAACAATTTCTCCTTAGCAGGTCCAGGTTGCCAATGCAAAACTCAGCATCACCGTGAAAACCAAAAAGGTGAAGATAGTGTAAAACAAACCAAATAGCAAATTAAATAACATGGAGTCAATGGACTTTTTTTTGTTTTCCTGCGGAATTTTATGGAAAAATTTATTTTATTTATTTAAATTAAGTTACCACTGAATTTCCAGTTGATTTAGCCAACATACAGGGAGCACCACAGGTTCCGAGGTGTGTTTGCTGACGTGTACATGGACACACACGATATTTCTCAGTTACATATTTCTTTTGCTGGCTGCTATATTTTTTTCTGTGCTCTCTCCAGATTGACTTTCACTTTACTTTACTCTCTGCTTCATTTCTCACCTTATTTTTCCACTTTTTTTTTTTCTTTTCCCCCTTCTGCTTTTCTCAGGCTCCTTCTCCCAGGTTCTGAGCGAAGCAGCACTCAACTTCGAGCTGAACTTTTAAATGCACATCTTGTAATTAAAACAAGCGCCCTCCTCCTTTCTGCACATGTAACTTAACAGCTTTGGCCACTCGGCCCTTCCCGTAGCCGCGGAACGGGGAAGAGCCGCGCGGAAGGACGGGGATCTTAATGCAAGGGAGGGGAGATGCCGCAGCAGGCAGCGATATCCACTGATTTAAACTCACTGTGGACACCCAGCTCAGTGTGAGGATATCTCAACTGGTCGCAGGATTAGGCACCTCCTTTCGAATGGGTTCAGCCAACAGGAGGGAAAGGTGGAGGCACAATGCGACACACTTGGTGCAGCAGGTTCAGGAGTTCACCCATTTACCCCAGAGCACCTACGGATTTAGGGATTTTTTTCTTTTATTCTTGTGTGTTCTTATCTTTCTGTCACCTAAGGGCAGGCATCGTGAAGCCAAGTTGGCTCTTTATTAGAAATTACTATTGAAAAAAACATGTTCAAAAAAAAAAATCTGCAACCATGACTAACAGGGAATATTTACTCTTTTTCCTGTTGTGTTTCTCTTATCGTGCTTGCAGGACACATGCCTTAGTTCCAGCTCTCCAGCCCAGGCTTCCCGCACTCAGCCCGTCTCTACGTGTCACTCTGATCCTGACATTGAACTCGCCACAACCCGTACCGAGAAGACTGCCAAAAAAACTCCAGCTATTCTTCTTCATCCTCACTAACAATTTGGTAATGAAGTATTGATTTCCACTCCCCTGCTTATGGACGATATTAGATTTTCATTGATAAACTGCGCTGGGGCTGTCTGGTCTCCACTGTCCCTTTTTGCTGTCACTAAAACAAAGTGCCACTGAAGTAAGATAATGACTGAGAACATTGATGTACTTATTTTGTCAATTTGTAACACTTGACAGGAAAAAAAAAATCTTCATAGTTTAATGTCCAAGCGTGCTACACAAGATGCAGTCGCGTTGGAAGCTTTACTTTTCATGGTAATGTCCATTTCCTATTTACAACCCCTCTGGGATAGTTTGTCTAAAGGAAATGTTTCTATTCAGTGCAGCTATTACTGCTGCACCTGGGTTGCCCAATCCAGTCATTGCACTAGGGATCAATACATCACAGTAAGTACAAGAATTATTAAGTTAAAACAGATTCTGAGCCAAAAACCTCTGAACAATGTTAATCTTCTGTGCAAGTTGTTCAAATAGTTATGCTTAACCATGTTGCTGCCAAAGATTTGTTTAAAAGGGATTATTTTCAGTTTGTTTTATTCCTCAGATATATATATATATATTTAAATCTCCATTACGGTTTATGAGGAGACATATGCAATGGAGTCGTTTTGAAACAAAAGCACTATTGTTAGATTATTGAGCATTGTATAAATATAGGTATATCTATATATAAATATCGCTATATAAATATCTATATATAGATATAAAGGAATAAAAGTAGAATTCCTTTCTCCATTACGTGAGTGTAAATCTGAATATCTCTGTTGTAGTCAAGGAAGTGACTTTGGATTGATGCCACTGCAAATGAGATCAGAATCTGGCCTTCCCACTATCTCCCTGGCCTGTCTGCTGCTCTCCGTATTTGCAGGTCTTAAAGCACAGCTGCCTTTTAAAATCAACAGAGACCTGGTGAGAAAGGGGCTCAAACGATGGCAATTGGAAATTTGTTCTTGTAACTTTTTTCATTAAAACTTCGAGGTCCCAATTTTAATTTGTGGAATATTCACGTTAATAATGAGATCTAATTAAGACATCCATTAAAAGCCCGTTAAAGTTAATTTAACGTAAAAATTCCAATAGAACTGTATTAGATTTTCCCCATTAAATTAACGTTATGGATTTTTAACGGATGTCTTAATTATACATTATTATTAACGGGAATACAGTATTACGCAGATTAAAATCGGATCCCTCGGAAAATCTTCCCGGGTATTTTGGTGTTGCAAACCTCCCGTTACCTAGTGCACTGCTTGGAAAACCAGGCGCAGCCGCTCTGCTCCAGCTGAGCATTTCCTTGCAACTAAAGCAACCTACAGTAGACAAATCCATCTCGGCATTTAACAAATGAACTTTCCTTATCCTCAAAGGAAAAATAAGTCTGGATCAAGTTGTAAACTGCTACTCCGTTACAGATGAAGTATTCAAAGCATGCTAGGCAGAAACTGGAGAAGAGGGTCTGTCTCCAACGGGAGAGGGCTTTGGGGTCTGCTTTCCTTTTAGATGTTCAAGGGTAAAATGGAAGCGCTGCAGTTGCAAAATCAGACTAAATATGTTTATTGTATTCCCTGCCGCGGGTGCAGACGGGCCTGTTCTGCCGCTGTTTGGGAAATTTTGACATGATCCCTAAACTCAACATGGAGGAGAAAAAAAAAAAGCCCTTCTTATTTACCTCCTAGGGAAAGTGTTGCCCTTATGCCACATATAATAGCAAATTGCTTTTTTTATGGCATGCATAACCTAGATGGGAAAAAATATGGCGCTTGAGGGAAGGAGGGAAAAAGTAAATGAAGTTCCAGGAATGTCATTCTGAAGTAATGAGGCATGGACAGAAAATATACCCCTCACATCATCGGATTGAGATGGCAGTCGAAATAGCTTCATTGAAGTGTCAGCACTCATCCATCAATCAATCATCCACAAGGAAAAATAGCGACAGTACAACGGGGCGGCTTTTATGGGATTTACTCATGGGCATAGGGAATAGCAGCTCAAATGTAGTTCTGACATGAAAAGCAAGGTGCTGATATTATTTTTTATGATGGGAGGATCATAAAGTGAATTGAGAACAGTGAGGTCTGTCTTTGCTTAACCTATTCAACTGGAAACGAACGGAGCTCAACTGGAAATGAGCAGAGCCTTCGGATGGGTTAAGATTGAAGCCTGCGTCGTGCTGAGCACTGGCCATTGACAACAAAATTCTATTAAAGCAAAATCAATGCATTAGCATCGAGGTCCTCCGAAGCTGTTAAATTGCCCAGCGCGGCGCGGAGTTATTAAGGGCCGTTACGTAAGGCGAGGGCCTGCCGAGCGCCGCCGCCTCCACCCGGGAGAAACCCCGGCTGCTTTTCCCTCCTCCCCTTTCCCCATAATTCTGCATCCGCTTGGAAAACGTGCTGCTTATTCCGGCATCCAACCGGCCAAATTCCCAGGGCTCATCCCGGCGCTGGGCTGCGGGTCCCCTGCCCTCCCTCGGCCTCTCCCACCCGCCGGAGACGGCCCAGGATTGATCCCAGAATCCAGCTCTGCACAGGCACGCGCTGGAGCAGCTCCTTAATTCCGAATCTGGCCACAAACCTTTATTACTCAGTGCTAAACCTTGATTATTTTGCCTGCATCACTATCCTCTGGGAACATTTTAGATACACATTTGAATTAAGTGATTTTTTTTTATTTTTTTTACAATACGATATAAAAATGTGAAATGTGCGCCTCTCCTCTCTCTTTCTGTGTATGAAACTGGATGAGTTGATAGTTTATCTGTCATATAAATCAGGTAACACAGAAAATCATTGCATCTTTTCTCTGTCGTATCTACTCAATATCTATCGTACTGACTTTTATTCTTATTGGAGATCATCAAAACATTAATTAAAAGCCTGGTGATCAAACAGCCGAATATTTATGATTCACATCCTTGCTTATTAACAAGTGGCATATTGATACACCACATATCCAAGCTGTTTATGCTCTCGCGCTGCAATAAAGCAGTAAGAATTGTTACCCTCACACACTGCTTTGAGAGATTTATTCAGAAACCGGAGCTCCCTTCCTGCCACCATACATGTCAAAATAAGCCATATCACCTTAAAAAAAAAACAACAAAAAACAAAACCAAGATTTAATTTCAAAGAGGGAGACATAATTAGCATCTCTTTGGAGCCTAATATATAAGGATTGCGGTAGATCAGTCTCAGGTGTTTTTCCCAGACCCTTATTATTTAAGCTGAGAGGGAGAAGGACACTTAACTTTAAAAATGGCTATCATTAGTACAATAATAATTGTTGGTTTTAAAAAAAAAAAAGGGAAGAAGAAAAAAAAGAACTTGGAGAATCAGCTAACAAACCTACCCAGTAATTACTTGTCAATGCAGCTTCGTAGTGATTTTTATTACCTACTTGTAAAAGTATTTACAAGACTGACCTCCCTAGCTTTTTTCAGAGATCATGGAGGAGATGAGAAGTCATTTTAAAAATCAATAATTATATATTAACATGATAGAGGTTGAGGCCTTCCAAGTGATTTTTACAAGCTATTGTGTCAACTCTCGCACGTTTATGTAGCCAAGATTGTTTCCCTAATTTCCAGTCTTTTTTTCCCCTTTCCCTAATCATGTTCTGATAAATTGCTGTATCCAGCAGCCACATCACCCCCCTGTGCTCGGTTGGAGGGGGGTCCTGCTTGCAAAGGGGCCCCCGGAGCTGTTGGGGAAAGGGCAGAAGGAGCTGAGTTGGGGCTGGTTGGGAGCTCCGGGGAGGGATTCACTTTATAGGGGCTCCCTCACCACTGTATTCCAGGCTGGCTCCAGCCTGCGGAGGGGACACGAGGGACGCAGGGCCCTGTGACACTTCCTGGGCCCTGCTAGGCCCGAGCACGGAGCTGCTCCCGTCCCCGCTCCACGGCGTCGCGCGGGACGCAGCGCTGAGCGAAGGCCGCTCTGCCACCGAGGGCTCTCCCCTGTGCCAACAAATATACGATGCCATTTATAGTCAAAATTCTCCCTATAAAGATCATATTGATCACAGATTCTGGATCAATACATCGCAATTTCAGCAGGCTTTGAGGCCCATCTGTCCCCACACGGGAGGACGGCTGTAACCGCCACGCTGTGTTTTGAAGCAGCGCCGCGGGGATGCGCGCGGCCCGGCCTGGCCCTCAAGCGCCCAGGGAGCGACGGGGAGGTTCGAACCCCACATCGTGGCCCTCAAAGTGACCGCAGAGCCGCTTCCCTTTGGGTTTCAAGCCCCAGCGAGGTCGTTGACGCTCGGCCGCGCTTCCCAGCTCCCCTCGCAATTCCTGCCGCTGCCGGGGGCTGCTGCGTTGCCCAGGAAGCGCCACAGCGGCCCGAGCCGTTTCAGTGAGCCTAGCAGAGCGTTTCGGCAGTGGAGCGGAGGAGCTGGCGTGGGTGTTGGTAGGTGTGAGCTGGGGCTTCCCTACGTAGCACACGCTGGACCGCAAAGGAACGTATAATTGTGGGGCTGGTACCTGAGGGACAAACGGTGTGTGTCGAAAGGCAGCTTTGATGCACGTTTTGTCAAGCTGAGCAGCTGATCCATCAGCTCCTGCAGTCAGTGTAAGTCCTTACCTTGATGGCACCAGATAGTTATCCAGCAACAACAGCTTCCCCGATTCTGTTTCTCTTAATTAGCTCCTGCCGTAGCCTGTGTTTTATACAGGCAGCCAGAATGGAGGATTTTGCTCTCTAGCGGTCTTCTGAAGGAAAACAACAGATGCCAAAACTGTAAAGACTCCGAATGGCTCTGCAGGGCTGACAGCGGCCAGGGCGCCCTGCAGAGCCCCTCGGCCTGGCTGGGGCCACCTCGGGCCGTGTCCTCACCTGGGGCAGCCGTGCTGGCATCGCCGGGCCCATCCGTGCCAGGGCCAGCACGTCTACCCCTGCTGTAACTGTGCTGGTAAAATGTTAAAGAGGAGACGCGATTTCAGATGGCCCTGTTGTTTCTGGTACCAGTGTGTCTGTACAATGTTTTCTCTGAGACTCTTTCACAACACACTGTATCGTTGGACTTACTGCAGAGTAATAAACTTCCCGCTCAGCTTCACTCTCAGCCCATGAAATGTCTTCAGGCCTTTGCAAAAAGCCCTGTTTGAGAAAACAGATTAAACACTAATCCTAGCAGGGCATACATCTCTGCTTGAGTTTATGCCATCTAGCTGTGCAAACTGCCCCCCCCACCCCCCAATTTTTTTTGGTCTAAGCAGGGACAACAAATTATTTCATTAGACTTAGATGAGATGATAGCAGGAAAAAAATAAAAAAGAGCAAGATTTTAAAAACAAAACGAGACAAAAATCTTGCAAAAACGCATCTCTGCCACAATAATGTTGGGCTGAAACTGGCCCGGGTGGATGCTACATTTGCAGCCCCATGGATGTTGCAAACCCAAGAGGCCTCCAGGCCGTGCACAGCCCTACACCCGTACACAGCCCTACACCCGTGCACAGCTACACCCCTACGCACAGCCGAACCCCTACAGGGGCACAGCCCAGACCCATGGCCGGCAGGGCCCAAGGAAGCAGCCGGGCGGCCGGGCAGGACTTGGGCTTTGCGGCCAGCGCTGGAACAGGCAGTGCAGGTGGCAAAGGGTGACAAGCAAACAGGCCCTTTTTACTCAGGGTATTTCTCTGTCCCTGTGTCGCGTGCTCAGGCACCACGTATTTGTCCTTCCCTTGTCTGTTCGGATTTTATTTTTTTTTTCCGTGCATTTGTTCCGCTTTTTAATATCTTGACTACATCAGCAGGACTGGTTACAGATCTGCCCCTATGTAAAGCAGCAGCGCGTAGGGGCCCTGCTGGTAGATTTGGCAGTTGTGCCCCAGCGCTTGCAGTGCCCGATTTGTCATTGGCAGCATCCTCAGGTTACGGACGTGACCCGCAGGGCTGGCTCGAGAGTTTTGTTTTTACAAAATAACACGAATCAAAAGCTCAGTTCTCTTTAAAAGAAAAAAAAACAAGAAATGTGTGTGTGTGTGTATATATATATATATATACGACAAATCACAAAAAGGAAAGATTAAACACATTTTTTTATATTCACAACGCAGACGGGACTCCTCTCGGCAAGGCCGCCCGGTGACTTTGTCCGCCGCTTGTCCCGGTGTTGTAGCAGGCTCCGGCTGTACAGACTCCCGGGGACCACGGCTTGTTCGGGTGAAACGGCCACCCTTGATGCATTTTTATACTGTACATACGTGTATATATTAACTATATCGCCATGTTATGAACACAGATTTTGTTATATTTGCTTGTTTCTGTTTCCTACAAAAATGGGTCCATGACGGGGGATATATATTTTTTTTTTGTATAGAAACAATGCTTGTAATTTTTCCGTTTATTTGGTTTTTTTTCTTGGTCATCACCTTTTAACGGTCCATAAAGGAATTAGAGCCGAGTTTTTGGAGGAACCATGAGAAGCAAGTCTGTGTTTGCATGAGACCTGCCCAGTTGCTGGCTATAACGGGGGGCGGGGGGAGAGGGGAAATCTAAGGCAAATTTCGCTTTTAAAGCATGCTGAGTCCCACGGGAAAACTCATACATGTACAATTATTCTCTTTGTATTTTATCTAATAGTGCCTGAATTTTTTTTAATGTCTTCTTAGAGGAACAATTCATAATTGTCAAAATTTGAAACATTAGCTTAATTTTGTTTTCATGACCTCTCATTTCTCCTCCTTATTTATTTTGTTGCTGTTTATAATGGGCCCCAAGGCCATTTCTGACATTGCAGTGTTCTTCTTCCACATTAAGGATGTTTTTAAAATTACTCAGATTATTGAGCCAACAGGCTGTTTTAATCAAAACCATGTTTCACTTGCTTTGGATGATTACGGATGGTCCTTGCAGGGGAAGGCCCTTTCTGGCGGGCGGATTGTACCACCTCGTGGCGCGGCCGCCCCATCGCAGCTCCTGCCGCCTCGCTCAGAGCCTCGCCGGCAGTTTTGCTTCCAATTATTTGCGTGTGACAACTAACTTTGAAACTAAACAAATCGAAAATGTTAATGGCATTTTTCTTCTTTGGTTGATTGCTAAATAAATTCATATAATTTATACTAGAGGAGATTACTGCTTTTATTGTTTTGGGTTCCCCCAAACCAATTATTAACAATCAGGACTATGTATCTCATTAAATTTAAATCAGGTCAAACCTATTTGTCTAAGGCCTTTTCTGATTTACAGGAAGACAACTGTATTCCCGTGTATTTAGGATGTATTTCTGTGTATGATTTTGCAGCATTGAGTTCTGTCAATGGTGATTTTTTTTTCTGTTGTTCTGCATTTTTTACCATGGCAAATACATTGTATTAAAAAAAAAAAAAAGACTCCCTCAACTTTGCCACAGAAAACATTACTTTTTATGCCCAGGGATTAAAAAAAAAAAAAAAAAAAATCATTGCAGTTTTAGAACTGTAATTAAAGCCCTGAATAATAGATCACACATCTTTATCTGTTGTGTTTAAAAGGGAAAAAGAAAAAATAGCCCAAACTGCTCACATAATCCTGAATGCCTCATTTCCATAAAAAAGGTTTCTATACATATATTATTTACATTTTTAAACATGGTAATTCTTTCCTTTGTGGCATAAAATGTCTCTTTTCCACTGCAGTTATTGGAAAGCGCCTGTTCACATCTGAAATGTTATCGTAATTTGCATCAGGAAACCCAACTGCAGACATTAAGGACTTGGGTGTGTTCAATTATGGCTTTGCTGGAGGCTCTCCCCATGCTAATGCTGCGCATTGAGCTCCCTTCCTGAAACCGAGCTGATAGCGCTCGCCGCAGACGCTGCACAACATCATTAGCTTTGCAAATGGCTTCATTTCAGTCAATGCAGACTTCAGTTTTGGCCAATTGTAAAATGGAAATTTGAAAAGGAAGAAGAAGAAGAAGAAAAAAAAACAGATGCACTTAAAACATGAAAAGAATTATTTATATGATAAAAATATATTTAGATTTTCAAAGCACAAGACTGAACAGAAGTGCTCTTTTTATGCTTTCTGAAGATGTTACTGTTAAAAGTCTTTCTACATCAGGCTTAATAAATCTGTAATGACATTTGATGGATTGATTTTTGTGTGGGTTTTTCTTTCCTTTCTCTCTCGTTTTCCCCCCTTTCCCTTCTCGGCGGAGGAAGGAGAAGCCTCACGCGACCCGTGCGTGCAAACCGCAGGAATGCGGCTGCTCCGGCACCCGCCGGCGCCCCCGGCCCACGAATCATCATCTGGGGTTTTAAAAAAGTACAAAAGGTTTTTAGAAAGTACAAAAAGAAGAAGAAAAGGCCGAGGCGGCCGCAGTGCCCTGCGCTGTCCCTGCCCGCCAGCTCGGGCCTCATCACGGCCCTTCCTCACACGGGGGCCTGCGGTGCCGCTCACAACGGAGCCAAATCCACACAATGGAGCGCTGGGTTGGGAATGGGCCGGGAAGAGCCGGGAATGGGGCTCTCCTCACCCCCGGCTCCAGCATGCGGCCCCCCGGCCTCCCCTGCCCCGCTCCCGGGAGCCAGGGCCTCGCCGTCCCTCCGTGCCCACTTATTTTCCTTTCTTCAGGTGACTTTTTTTTCTTTTTTAGGAATATATTGCACACATTTCAAGGAACCCCTCTAGGGTAAAATAAAGAAATAGAGAGAGATGGCTAAAATAACAAATGAATCATAAAACTTAAGAGATGGAAAAGGACTATTAGATCATCCCATTTGTCTTGCTGTCTGCCAATACAGGTTGGCTCCCTGCAGATGGGCCCTGGGCCTGCGCCTGGCCCCGCTCCAGCCCGGCCTGGCCCGCACAGGCCCCATGCGTGACCCCCCGGGCCTGCTCCTGCTTATTCCAAGGGTTTGGAGTGGCGGGATTGCTATTGTTATTCGCATTCTTGGCAATACCAAGAATTGGTGCTACCTTTCGGCCAAAGAGCAGGCGGACAAATGACAGGCACCTTTGGGCAGCCGGCCAGATGCTTTGGGAGGGTTTATGTACAATAAGAATATGACATTATTCAGTCATTTGGGAATAAATTTAGCTCTGCCTCCTTTGCTGGTTGAGGCAGCAGGTCCCACGAGGGCACCCGGGCTGCGGGAAGAGACAATGAGCACGAAGGGGGCAACCTTGGCCAACCCTTGTGGTGCCTCCTCAGAACGTCCTGCAAAAGCCACCTGAGCCCTTCAATAGGCATGGACAGATCCTGTCATGGACAGATCCTGTCATGGTCTAGATCCACTGTCCAGAACACCACTGCCCCACTCTTTACACACCTTAATACCCAAATATTAGCATTTCACTTGCAGTCAGAAAGACCAACTCTTGCTGTTGGCTCTTGCAGTGACCACCTGTAACCAGGCTAAATTCCGAGGTTGGAAAGTTCAGGTGCTACTGCAAAGGAAACATTAAATTAGATAAAGGCAATACAGCCCAGAGCACTAGGGAAAGGGACACTAGTTTTAGGGTAATATTCAAATTTATGGTAACGCAAATAGCGCTATAGTTCCTCAATTAACACAGCTGGCTCGTCACCAAAAAAAGCACTTTTTGCTGGTAGATTATCATTGATCGTTATTTTATAGCAGTCACAGTGAAAGTCCCCGAGGGCGGCTCTTCAAAGTGCAGTTCTGGGGAGCGCTGCAGTTCAGAGGTTATTCAGGTGTCCCAAGACCGGGCTACAACTGCAATTCCAGCCCAAAATCCCCGACGAAAAGCAGCAAAAAGCAAACGATCAAAAAAGGGGGCATTTATTTGTGTTGGGACATTCAAATATTTCCACTTAGTTAACAAGACCTGACCAGTGTTACACGTGTTGGAGGATTTTATTTGCTTGTTTTTCTGAAGTAACAAATTAAATATCAATAGTTCCGGCTAAACCCTATCCCTGAACACGGTCAGGCTGAATTAGCAAAATGAGAAGCCCCTGAGCTGCGAAACCAGCCATAACAGCGAGTTTCAGAGGGGGAAACCAGATCTTTTATGTAACAAAAGTCCATCTGTAAACAATTGTGCTAATGCTTTAAAGCTGATGGGCCCGGGTTTTGGAGGCAATCAGAAAAACAACAAAAATTCTTATGGGGAAGGAAATTTTTCCACCTGAGAGCAGATACTGTCAAAGCATCAGATGGGCCCTGGTTTGGGAGGGTTCACAAGAGCTTCTGGAACAGAAACACTGCCCTGAGGGAATGAGGGGGACACGAAAACAAACCCCAACACACCCCTAAAGGCAAAGAAGAAGGACACAGAAATTAGAAAGTGACAAATCTGGTGTTAACTCAACCTGGTGCAGGGCCCAGGGCACAGACACACAGGATATTGCGGAAAGGGAAGGGGCTTCACCAGACGGAGCCGTTCGGTGAAGGGGGTGTTTGCAGCCAAGCTTCCAAAAACTCAAGGTCGAAAGAGAGTGGGGGAGAGGGGCATTTTTCTGCTTCAAATCAAAGTATTTCCCGATTTTCCAGAATCATCAGAAACACACAGAAAAATGTTCCTTTGCCAGCTAGCACTGGATGTACCTGTCCCTATTTCCCACTTGTTTCTACAAACTTCCCCAGAGATGGAAGGATAAAATTATGGAAAGGTTCTTTGGAAATAATTATTCAGAAGGAAGAAAAATAAGCAATTGCACTTGATCATGACTTTCACAGTGAGGAATGAAAACATTTTAAAGTGTAAAATGAGTAAAATACCAAAGTATGCCACAATTATAATTAACCAGCTTTGCTCATGGAAATGAGTTTTGCACTTAAAATCCAGTCAGACGAGTGTCTGTCTCAAAGTGACGTGTACCACATTATATAACACATCAATTAATCATAAATTCTTGAGCTGTACAAAATAATGGTAGCCAGCAGCTAAAACGCACACAAAATCTCCCGGGTAGCAACACATTTGGTAAATATTGATAGGTCAAGAAGAGTAAATTGGAGAGAACATTTCTGCACATGCAGATTTCCCCTGGTTCATCTCCCTTGTCAGGGAAGTTTGCTGGTTACCCCGTGATTTCCGCTACTCGGATTATTTAAATAGGTCACCATCTTCCTGCATGTGTGTTCTGGGGCAGCTCCCTTTGCTTTATTTTTATTCATATCCCTGCAGTCGCTAATTAAGAGAAACCTGCCCGGGAGCTCGGGTCCCCTCTGCCCTCTGCCGCGCGGTGTCTGCGTGAGGCGGGATGGCGCCTGCGGAGGAGGGATGGCGCCTGCGGATACCGCCCCGGCTAGGCCCAGAGCCTCTCTGGGGCTTCCTCTTGTGGCCAAAATGCTGCTGAAAGCCCCGGCTCTGCCCGCGCCACCTCGGCTGCTCGTGGGACGCTCTGGAGAAGCTGCTCTTACCTCACGGAGCGCTGCGGAGCGGCCCAGGCCGAGCGCGGAGGGACGGGAGCCGCGGCCTCCTCGCGGGATGGATCCTCGGCCTCCCCCGCAGGACGGGATCCTCGGCCTCCCCCCGGGACGGGATCCTCGGCCTCCCCACGTAAGAAGGGAGGGGAGGCTCCCGCATGTCCCGCTGCGATGGCCGAGCAAGGCCTGGGCTCACGGGCTCTGTGGAGAGCAGCCCCGCGGCTTCCCTGGGGCTCCCGGACCCAAGGGCACCGCTGTTCCTCAGGCAGGGAGCTGGGGATGACCTCGAGGAAACACAGGGAGGAAACTCCTACCCACGGAGCATTCCCTAACGCAGTCGCTTTCCAGCCCCAAGCTCCATTTGCCTGCACAAAGATCCCAATCGGGCCCAATTTCAGCAACAGAAATACGTTACCCTGCATTCAGATGAACATATCCCGAGGGAACAGAAAGCTGCTCCATCTGCCCTAAGCACATCAGGCTCTTTTTAGCTAGAGACAAACATGGAATTAAGAACAGATGATCAGCAAAGTCACTGCATCCTTATGTTAAAGCTCTTTTAAAAAAAAGACACGACTATACTTCCAAGCACACAGCACTGGGAAACATGCTAAGCAGAAGACAACTTGTTTCTTAAAACTCAGCAAAGCAAATAGTTACTATTAGCACCTGATTTCTGCAATACTCCACATAGGGCCCAATGCCATACTCAGAACTCCAAACTGAATAAACCCTCACACCAAACAGACCCGCTGGAGGTAACAAGGACCCGCGGCAGAACTCGGCACACTCAGCACCTAGAGCTGCTCAGCCTGCACCGGTACCTACACTAATGATGGACCCCATTTTCTCTAGTAATCTTAAATCACATGCATATCTTCTATAGGAACTACTTTAGGTATTACAAATTAATATTAAGATGAAATTGAATTAAATGTACTGATTTTAATGTCATGGATGCACTCGTAACTATTTTTTCCCCTGAGAACCATCTGCAATTTAGAGACTTGCTAATCCTAATTAAATACACTTTTCTTAAGTGGGTGCAAATGAGCAGAGAAATCTGCTCAGTAACAACATACTCACATATTTCCCTTTTACAAAGAAGGGAAAAGAGGAAACTGCTGCGATTTAGATCCTCCTAATACAAAAATATGATGCTGCTTCCTCCTAATTTTGAGGAACAGTAGTTTGTTGAGTATCTTACTGGTAACTCATTAAGAGACTAAGAAGGTCCCTCAAACAACTGTTCAGTTACTGCTACCTTCCCACTGCTCTGAACAGAGAAAATTGCTGTAAAGAAACACCATTTTTGTTACAGATCCCAGCATTTAAGAGACTCAAATTCCTCTACCATCACCCTGCTTGGAGAAAGTGAACAGGATACAGCACTTTGCAAGTTATCATGCCAACTAGTTACTGCGAGACTGGGGGAAACCCAAGCAGGGCATGAGGCCTAGAGCACATCCCACCTAGCCCTGCAGGACAAGGGGAGCTTTTTGTACAGCAAAAGACACCCTGCACTTACTCACCAACTGCATTGCTTGTTGATTTTGGCCTTTGTTAAAGACTAATCTCAGCCTTTCGATTAACCCAGCTTAGGTTAGGAATAATGCTTATCACCAAGGAATGGGATAAAACCTTTAATTAATATTTTAATATCAGCTTAAAAACAGTTATAATAGGAGCAGGGTAACATCAAAATAAATTCCTAAACCCCTCATATTTTGGAAGTGCAAGAGATAAGGCCAAAATGACTTCTGAACAACCTTCAGCTGAATATCCTTGTAGTGGCTCAGGATCTTTAATAGTCCTCTTCTAAACCAACTAGTGAGACTCTCCGTTGCATTTGACATTTATTTATTTTTTAATTGATTTGCATAACTAGCATGGTGATGCAGGCAGTTGATGTCGCAGTGTCCATGGAATACACATCTATTTTCTGTAAATCAGTGCAGCTTACCTGAAGCTACTCACTGTGGAAGGGTATTTGCACTCCCCCGAGGCAGCCAGGACAGTAAGGTCAACGATCAGGATGACTTGCAGAACTCGCACTTACTGCTCACATCCCCACTGCTGTGTTCAGTGTTACGTAGATGAAATTTCTTCATAGCCACGTTGACACAAGCCCAGCTGAATGCCTTGGTATCAGGACTGGAAAACCCATCATTGGGGTAGCACAGATATTGCAAGGACTTGCTATTGCCCAAGTGAGCAACAGATTCACATGTCAACATCTTCAAGAGTCTGTTTTTACCCATTTTAACTCTGAAGTCTCAAAAAAAAAAAAAAAAAAAAAAAAAAAAAAAAACACCTCTTTACATCTTTTTCTCGTATAACCACAAAGAACACACACAATGGAGCTAATCTCCTTTGCTGAAAAAAATAACCAAGGGGGGAAAAAAAAACACCCAAGATCTTTCTTCATTATTTAAAGAGTTCTCCTCTAGGCCTCACAGCTGGATTTTCTGGGAAACAACTCGGTATTTTCATGAGTGGCTGAAGAGTGCACAGATTTGGTTTTGGTTATTGGCAGGCTCTCCTTATCCCGCTCCCCCAGGGCTGCGAGGACCAGGACAGGTCGGGGAACACGCAATTCCAGGCGCCCAGCTTTAAGCTTTAGAAGCAAGACACAGAAACCAGTTTTGCAAAACACCAAGTCTATATTTACATCCACATGTAATAATATACTCAACTAAAGTGAAATACATCATAAATTAAATGAGTAATGGGTGCCTACTGCTTGACGACTTCCGGTTTCAACAATTAAAATAAAACAAAATGGAATGAAATAAATACGTAGACAAAAAAAGAAAATCAACAACTTGTACCTCTATATATGCACTGTTATCTCCAAAGAAACGTACAAAACCAGTAGTATCCCAATAGTTAATACTGATGGGCAAAGTGTATTCTGAAGTACAGGGCCATGTTGTCATGAAAGAGTCTTCACATCCACTTTCCAGTCTATCCCCAAGTTATTTTACAAAAAAAGCCTTGGGGGGAAGTGTACCAGCATGAAGGGAGATTAAAAACAACCAACCAGGTCGTGAGCCTGTTTGCTTAGACATCTTCACACAGCCCTGCACTAGTTTTGATCACAGAGCCCCGTAAGGCGTACAGATGATAGTTACAGCATGCATTCTATAAGACTCATTGAAAGATCACGCAAAAAAATAGATTAACCATTTTCCAAGTGAATTCATCTTCAAAAAATAGGCTATAAAAGTGCAAAACTAGGAAAACAAAAATCTAGATTATGTACATATGGCTCAGCTTATGAACAGGAAAGAAGGTAAATAGTGTACAATTTCCTGATGCACAGCACTTCATTACATCGCCAGTTTACAGAGACATTAAAATTAGGTCCCATACACAGGAACTAAGACATACAACTAGAACATATCAAGTTGCATAATGAAAACACAAGAGTTTCTAGGTTTTGCTATTTTACATTTGTTGCATGAGGGAAGAGAGCAAGATGAACAGTGCAAATTTTTCCATTTTTTGTTTTACTAAAATACATGGAAGTCAAAGCCAGGTACAGAAGAAATCAACCATTAACTACAGGCTTCACGAGAAGCAAGTGGGAAGGCAAGTCAAAATATGCAACAATTCTGCTTCACTGGCTGGTAACTGGCCTTCTTCCCTTTACAAAGATTAAACTGCATGTGCATTACAGAAAACTCTTGTTGTCTTCACAAAAAAATAAAAAGGAGAGATTCTGCCCTCAACAAGTTATTCCTCATTTCAAACACTCAGTAGATGCTAAAAACAGACATCAAGAAGCTTCCAAGCACAGTCGAGCAGGCTACACCAGAGCCACATCCCTTTCTGAAGTCTGTAGATGCCATATGCATATTGCAAGCCTGTTTGCTTATGATTTTATCATTTGGACAAAGGTGCAAAGTAGTTTTCCTCTAAATGTAACTGTACTGAGTTTAGTAGAAACTAAACATTTGAGGCATTTAGATTAGCATCGTTCCTCACGCACATCCTACATATTTTCTGCCATTAAAGTTTTCTTAGGCTGCTAGAGATGGTTGTTTAAGAGGCTTCTCTTAAGAACAGAGACCAACACCAGGCCAAGAATGCAACTGTATTTCAGGAACCACACTGGCAAATCCAGGTGTCAAGCATTGCTTCATCCCTGCTTTTCAAAACAGGCTGGAAACAACTCCCGGGAATCAGACCCCTCCGACACATCAGGGTCTTAACGCATACAAGGCAGATCAACAAAACGTCAGCACCATTGCTTTGATGTTCACAACATTTATAAACTGAACAGTTTCACACCGTTTATTTGGAAGTTGGTTTTAAAAAAAAACTAACATAGTTCAACAGAAAAAAACACAGATGAGAAACTTTCACCTTTATGAAAAGGAGCATTAAGCTAACAGGATTTCAGCTTCAGTATTTACAGTTTACCTGAGGTGCAAGGATTATATATTCTTTCAAAGAGAAACTCTTTTCAGCAGCGCTCAAGTATGTAAAAATATAATTCCTACCTAATATTTGGTCAATTAATTCTAATGAAAAATATTCAAAGTCACTGTCAAGATATACATTCTCCACACACCTTCATAACCCAATTGTTTAGACTACGTTTTATGGCTATTTGGTACAAAATGTTAACAGAATCAGTACTATAAAACTGTAGTGTTATTATATACAGTACAATCACAGCTTAGTTCAGTAGCTTTCACCATTCATTTTTCTCAAGGGATGAGCTGCAGGTGTAACTCCATAGCACATGCACTTGTGTCCTCAGACCTGTAAACAAATCAAAGAATTTTGTAGCATAAAAATCTATAAAATAGTATAACACACTTTTTTAAGGGGTGGGGGCAAAGAAGCATCTTGAACATATGAAGCGAATTTCATCTCCATTATATTTCACAAGCATATTCAGAAATTTATATGTAAGGTCTGCACCTCCTGTTTTGTAACACACAACACCTACCAAACAAGTCTGTTTTAAAGGTACTCAACCCCCAAGTAGAAATACAAGCAGGAAGCCAGGTTAGATTTTTAAAAAAGCAGAACTAGGTAAAGGCACGCTTAGGAGGAGGAGAGTAAAAGCAGTAAGATTAAAATAATATCAAAAATATAAAGCAAAACGCTTCAAAAGCTGCCAACAATAGGTTGACGGTTTGGCTCCCCAGATAGCTAAAATCTTTTGTAAAACAGGCACACTGATCCAGGTGTCATAGCACTGAAGAGCTGTCTGATTAAATCTGAATGCATCTCAGAACTAGAGGGGAAGTAATCTGGGTCTCAGGGTTAAAAAAGACCCTAGAGTATAGATATACTTATTTATAGTCTTATAAAGTGCTTATCTCCTCAGCAGCTAAACATCCCTGCAAACACAATGAGGTACCGCTCCCAAAACAAAGAGCTGAAGCAGGGGAATTCAGAGCACCAGCTAGTTCTTTTCACTTGACCTGTTTCCCTAAACGACTGGGCCCATCCCTCACAGGGACAAAGGGAAAAGTATTGGGAACAACCTCATTCAGCACACAGAGGAGTGTGGAGGAGCTATCAGGAAACCTTTACTACTCTATGAAGTCATCTTCCAAAAAGTCTTGTTGCCCGAGGTAATTCTTGCAACTCTCAAACTGTAAAATGAGTAATCCCTGCGTTTTCAGGAACAGAACTTCTTCAGGACTCATCGGTTTCACGAACTTCTGATAACAGACACTTCCTCTCATTTCTAGTTCCGCACTCTCGTGTACTATCTTAAGGGGAAAGTCCTTCCCTTGCAGGCTTTACAGGGGTGTTGTAAAGTCTTTAACACACCCTATCTACTGTTAGCTCTTCGATTTATTGTAGGAAAGAAGCATGCAGGCGCCTTGTACCAAAGCAAGCTATTGGCTCTGTTCAAAGTAACCAACACACAAGCAGGGTATTTGGTTCATTTTGGGAGACGGGGCAGTTGGTATTTTCCACTGTCCTGGTGCAGACTTTCCTAACAGTACATCACACCACGCAGCAGTGTTTGATGTTACGAGGAGCTGGAGCAACATTTAAGTACCAAGTAGTTCAAAAGGTTTGTTTACCATTTCTTGCAGTAAATGATCAAGTCTTCTTGTCACTTGGTCGAAAGTGTGCACTGCCAATAAGACTTTCGTAACTCCGCTTTTGCAGTATGCTGTTAGATAAGTGTTGGTATGACACAGACCTCTTTCCTGACAAAAATAAATGTAGAGAAGTTACAATTATTTCCTGCTAATCCAATTGGTCGAGCATTTGATTGCAAGCAGATTATGTCAGCATCCAGAACCCCTGCATACCACAAGCTACCACCAGTCCTCTCACAAACAGGGCCGAGAACAACATTAGGGAGATATTAATCTGATATTCCTCATCCTACTAAATGATTATAGGAAATTCAGAATGAAGATCAAAAATAAGGAGCATGAAAAGTAGTATTTTAAAAACAATTTGTTCTAAGCTGCATGCTTATGTCCATCACTCCATATTCTGCTCATCTTACTTGCAAAAAAGTGAATTTCTTAGCCCAATTCATCACACCCAGCAGGCTTTAAGAAAAAAGAAGCTTCAGAGCTGCAGTACTTTTGATAACACAGTGCCTACCTATCCAACCCCTCTATTCGCTATAACAGATGTTTTGAATGTGAATATTTGAAAGCAAAAACGGGTACGTTATGTTATTGCCATCAGAGATTATATGGAAATTGTGACACTTTACAGAGTGTTAATATACACTTACAGGTAGATCTTTGTTAAGAAATTTTCAGTCCAGTATACAGGTATTTCTATATTTATCTAAGACCATTAATTCACATGAAATCAATGCCTGTTCCATATTAAGTCTTATTAGCTTAAGCAAGCAGTCAAAAACACTTCATAAAACTAAGGAAAAGAGTCAAGAATCATTACTCCCACAGGATACAAAAAGCCCAACTGCCATCCATATTCCATGAAAGCTTTAAATGCAGCATAAAAAAAAATAGCAAGCTTTAATTAAATTAAAATGGCAAAGCTAAATTAATATTTCAACAGAATCCACAAAGCCATTGGAGTGTGTCATGAGCAATTGTCTTTAATTTGCAGGCTCTGCCAGATCAATCAGCCAACAGGTTATCCTTGATAGCACGTTGCCATTGCAAAGGCAACTAATTTGAGAATAACCGAAACCGAGCGGTTTCAGAGCGTTTCTGTCTCTCCGGGGCAAGGCGAGCGCGGCATCGCTTGCGAGCAGGGATGGGAGGCATCAAGCTGTAATCAAGTTTGCCAAGTGGAACATATTCTCGTGACAACTTGATCCAGCGTTTAACATGCGACGTAACATGTTCACAGGACCTAAATAATGTTGCCACAAGGCACACAGGCCATTAGAAAAGGTTCTGACATCATGTTTTATAATATCACCAGGGAGGAGAGCTATAAGAACCTGCAGGTCTACACCTGCAGTACTTTACATACAGCATCTTACAAAAAATAAAAATAAAGCAAAATCACAACATCTGAGGAATTGCAACTTTTAGGCAAACTGCTGTATTTCATTTTTTTCAGAAAAAGAAGAGTGCAAAAGCTCATCCTGACTCTCTGCACCCCTGCTGAAACTCTAGCACTCTAACACTGAGCATTTTTGCCTGTCCGCTGCCCTGCATCCCAGTCCCTCTTCTCCCCAAAAAGTACCAAGGTTTGCAATATGCAGCCACTTCTGCCTAGGATGGCTGCAAAACCAGAAAATTAGCCTAGAAATTAGCCTAGAAAGCCTCCATCTCATCAGGAGGTGCCTGCATGCCCTGCACCGCTCAAGTACCTAAGACAAGGGACACCACCCATCAAGGTGGTTTTGTTTCACAACTCCTTCCAATGCCTGGAAGGTAGCGGCCATAAAAAGCTGTTACCAGCAACAATGAAATCTTTATTTCCAATGACAATACGACTCTCAAAGTAGTTGTAGCCGTAGCTTCAAGAGCTCTAAATAGCTTGAAATGATAGCTACTTAAAAAGTTCTTGTCTATAGGCTGCAGTAAAGCCTGCAGACAGCAGAAGAGGAAGGGAACTTTGCCCCTCCGCCCCCTCTCTTCTTGCAGAAAGGTGGAGCTTTCAGAAGAAGAGAAGAGGTGAATTCCAGTGATGTCATTATATACAAATAATACTGCATCACCTCCTACTTCCATAGGCTAACCTCACAGAGATTACTAGGAAAAAAAAAATAGGGAATTTCTGTATTCCCAAGATTTGGTAATGGTGGAACAGAGCAAGGGGCTGCCCACCATCTATTCTTTGACGTGCAGACTACTCTTGTGAAGTTCTTTGAAGCTGCAAGTTTTATTTTCCTTTCCCAGTTTTCACAACAATTAACAGGGCTTTATGCAATGCCAAACTCATCCTCTTACAAGGCTGGATGGTCTATCTGCTCATCAAATAACAATGTCATGAAGCATAAGCCCACAATTAGTTGACATACCCAAATTAAAGCACTGCTTGGTCCTCAAGGACAGGTAGGCTCTCTGACTAAGCACGTTAAACTCCTAGGTGTGATCCACCATTGATAAAAAAACACTCCTTCGAAGTGTTAGAAACTTCACAGCTGCATGAATTACTGTGAACTTGAGGAAAAAAATAGCCTACAAGTAAGTCTCAAGTCATGAGGAGGCAAAGGACAGTGACTTATTTGTCCCTTTCCCTCCGCCTTCTGTGCGCAGCCCGGCCCCCATTCCCCTCTCCCTCGCCGCTCCGGGCGCTCCAGACACTTCCTCACCGCAGGAATCGACTCCACAACGGGTCAGCAGCAGCAGCGCAGGCTCCTCTCTGCACTCCGGAGCCTGGAGCCGGCAGGGAGCCTCTCCCGAGCCCTTCCTGGGGATTTACCCTGCCCCACAACCGTGAAACAAACACACACCCAAACCCCCAGCAACTAGGGCTCTGGCCACATAACTAAACGCAGATTTCATATCTTGTGATTTGCTCTAAGCTGGTGCAACATACCCTGCCTGTTACAAACCCGGGCTACTTCAAAAAGAAGGATCTTACTACTTCTAGCAAACCGTGGGATACAGAGTTCCAGAATTTAACATTTTATAACTGCGGAGCACGCAGGCACTACCCATTTTTAAGAGGATCTCCATTTCAAGTCCCTACTAACCTCTGCTTCTTCCACAAATAGTGGAACAACTGCTTAAATATCACAAATGACATTTCTTAATCTTGACCGCTTACTAAGTTTTGAAAATGCTGCTTGAGAATGAAATACAAACAGCACACGTCACAAGTACCACATCTTTCAAAAGACATCATGAAACATTTACCTCTACTAGTTCAAGAGTTTTCCACAGTAAAGTATTGCCAGTTAGTGCAACAAGGCATCATAATTAGAAAAGCATAAATGTGTTGTCTTGACTTCATAAAATACCCCGTTCCTACCAAAATCTAAACATTAAGGAAAAAACCACTGGAGAACAGAAGAGCAAGATGCACATTATAGGTCTATGATTTTTAATACATCCTGTAGTAAACATACTTATTTGAAGGTGGACAGAACATTTAATGGTGAAGGGTATTTGGAAAAATTTAGTTTAGCATTCCAGATGGACCAAGATTTCCTTGTAAATTAGCAGAAGGGCTCATTCTATATCCTACAAAATTAGCTTGTCTGGATTGCTCTCATGAGCTAACGTTCCATGCTCAGCATCAGGAGCCAAGAGAACAAAAGCTTTGGAGGAACTTTAGATCCCTCAAAAAACAAAAAAAAAAAAACAAAAAAAAAAAAAAAAAACAAAAAAAAAAAGGAGCTTACAGGCCTAATTCCCCAAAAGTGGAATTTTGCCAAAGCTGGATTGTATATTTAAAGGTATTGAACCTGACTCTCACTCTACTCCGTTCACCTTCCTTTGTAATGTGATAAAACACTGATCTAGGAAGGAGATACAGTACCTTCTACTGTAGAGCTGGTTACTTGGCCATTGCTAGATCCACAAGAGCTGTAAAGTGATCCAGAGCTATATGGCTCATAAGGTTTGAGAACAGTCAATACATTAGGAGAATCAACATCATCTGAACTCAGAAGCCCTTGTTTGGTTGGCAAAACAGAGGATGAAGGTTTGGTGCGAGAACATTCCTGAGGTAGCAGATTTGCATATCTGTTTGCAACCCGAAATCTGCTCATTTCGTATCTTCTGTAATTAGCCACTGCAGAGTCAATATGGTCAATAGCTAACAGATTGGGTTTCATTCTTTTAGAAGATGTTTCACCGTACTCTAGGTTTACATTGCCCACAGATTTACTACACAGATAGTCTCTTCCTCGATGACAAGGCCAGGCAGATTCGTTTAGGTGAGAGTCGAGAGCCCCGTTCAGGCTGCTGCTGACTACACCAGCCTGAGACACTGGGACACTTAGAGCTTTTACTTTAGATTCAGATCTTTTTACTCTGTCCAATACTGGAGAGATACTGGAACTGGAGTGCATTTCTTGCTGAGGTTGTCTATAGTTATTTGCCTGAGCTCCAACGTTACTTGGCTGCTTATGAAACTTGAGGTTACTCGGGGCTGTGCTGTTTGAGTCAGTCACTGAGAAGTGAGGGACTTTGTTCTGTGGAGGGTGACACTGTTTAGCTTTCCCTGTTTGCAACAGTTTTTGCTGTATAGATGGGGAAGCCTTATTTTTATGAGGATTACAGGACAGGGGAGGCACATCTTTACCAAGCAGGGCTGGAGGGCATCCAGTGCGTCTGGCTTTGGCTAGAGCCTTGCTTCTATAGCCGTTTTTGTTAACGGTGTCAGGGTTGTATTTGTGCATCAGCCTCTGGTGCATCATTAGGACTTCTGGGTAAAAGGTTCGGTACGTACAGAACGGACACGTGCTGGGTGCTAGCAGGCCTCGAGCAGCTGAAACCACTGAGCATTCTTGTGACGTCCCAACAGACAAGTTCAAGGGTTTTTCTTGAAAGTCCACCATATGTTTGTAGCTTTCTGTGTGCTCCCGCACATCATTCACACTTTTCCCATCCTTTAAAGCACAAACATACTGGACATCATCGCCCTCTGATGCCACAGAAGCCTCTCTCTCTCTCTTATGAGGACCCGTGGGCTGAGTGTCCTTCGTTTCCTTCTCAGCCTTTACTTTTTCCGGATAAGGAGTGGACACATTCTCGTGTGTTTGATTCGAATTGTTACAAACTGAACCTTTGTTCGATTCCCTAGGATCATTTTTCACTCTTAACAGGGCTGTGCTGCCTATTGCGTTATTCAAGGACAGAATTTCCTTTTGCTGCTTTGCAGGTGGGCAGCCCTCAGCATCTTTGGCACCATCAAAAAGCCTCTTCAAATTTTTGGTTTCTTGAGCACCACGAGCAGCCAGCAAGAGCTCCGTCTCCTGACTCTGTAAGGAAACTTTGCTGTCATTTTTCACGTCTGCTGCACTATCAGCTTGCTTGTCCTTGTGATGCCTCTCTAAATGATACCTCAGGGAAGTTTTCTGTGCTGCTGCATACTCACAGAATTCACATTTGTACGGTTTTTCACCTGAAACACAGTTTTATCAGTGAATAAGTTTGATACAGTTTGATTTGAAGTCTTGAACACAGTTAAAGACAACAAGGGAATAATCTAGATTTAAAACAATAAAATGGATTTTTCCTCTTTCCCCTTCCACAATAGTAACAATTCCCAAACTCATCTAAATCATTCCAAGAAGCAGATCTTGCTACTTTTGCTAACTACAGTGACATCTTCTGGTTATGATGAAGATATTTTCCACACGTTCCCTGTGTGTGGAGATGGCAGCTGACAATATGTTTGGCAGAGATAAGCAGTAAGGAGAGCTGTGGGTCAACTCCAACCATTCGCAGCCCTTGATCATACCACAGTATGCTATTCAACGACACAAGTGTTACAGTTCAGCTATAAATAGAGCTGTTTCACAAGAAACAGGGACTTACACTAACAAAAGTAAAAAGCGTTTGCCTGGGTTTGCAAAACAAAAGTTGAACTGAAAAAAAAACCACTGTTTTTTTGCAGGTAGCAGCAACTGGCAGGCAATCAGCTTAATACTTGGCATTTAGTTTCAATCTCTTTTTGTTTGATTACTTAAAGAAAAAAAAGTTTCAAAATACAGTAAATGCTGTAACATGATTTACATTTAAGTAATGAATTCCTTTGGGTAAACTGCAAGTACAACTGTTTCAACAATAAAGCAAGTTTATTCTTAAAATAATTTTGAAGGCAATTTTTCCATTTTTCCTGAGCAAAACCCAGCGTTCTGTCCAACTGGATTCAACAGACCTTTCCCCTCCCACAAAGGCAAAGCCCATTTACCTGTATGAGTTCTGAGATGAATATTGAGGTAATAATTTGAGCGAAAATACTTTCCACAATAGCTGCATTCTCTGGAGGCTCCAAGGTTTTTAACTTTTGCTCTTTCCAAACCATCTTCATTTTTATCTTTGGGAGAAAATATAGCTATATTATGAAGAGCAAATGCAAATTTGGAGTCCCCTTTAAAGTTGTAAGCAACTATGCTAGGTATGAGTATTAGGAAAAGGCAGAGGGAGGGACTGTTGTCAGCTCCTCCCGCAGGCCTGTGGCTGCTCTGCACAGCCGCTCACAGCAGAAGAGCTAAAAGATGGTAACAGAGAAGCCCCAGGGAGCAAACAAGGTGTAAAATGAGGTTTCCAAAAACAAAGACCATCAGGGTATCAGCAGTGACCCACTGAAACACAAAGGAGAAGAGTCTAGCTCAAAATTTTCTACAGTTTATGAGCTATATTCTTAAAAGTAATGTTCGAATTGGAAAGTGCAATGAATCAGGCTGTAAAAGCACTCTGTGCATCACAGCAAAACAGAGCGGGGAAAGGAAGCTGGGCAAGAAGATGGACCAGATGGGACATTTATTTATGTACTACTCAAAGGATGTTGTGCCTGCAAAGCATCACCAGTAACTTGAATCGCCAGTCTTGTTAAGAAACATTAAATGCTTAACTTCTGGCTAATACAGCAGTAGGGAAGTGACTGGTGTTGCTGGTTCTGCAAAATATTTTCCAGGAACAAGTTCAGTTCAAAAATTGGTTTCATGCAACTGCAGGCAGCAACAGTTACCACTAGAGGGTGGCAGGTACAACCTAATGTCTAACGAGTGGAGAAAGTTTATACACAAAACACTGTTCAAACCAATGTTTCTCTGGCAGATTGAATCAAAAAGCGCCACCACAATTTAAGTAAAAAATAAATTAAAAAAAATAATAAAAAAATTGCGTCCAACAAGCTGACTAGAAAGCTACAGTGGGAGAAGGGAAGAAAAAGGTTTGAGATATTAAATTACTAAACCAAGAATCGAATAGATGGCATAAGAGCTGTCCGAAGCTGGTGTCTTGGGAAGCTTTTGTGCTGCGAGTGCTGAGCAGGGCTGAGCTGCAGCACGGAGCAGCCAGGGCTGCTCAAACAGCCCAGGTCCCAGCGAGGGTGACTCAGCAGCGCGGAGCCGCTTCGCGTTAGGTAATAACGTTATTCCTTGGTACTGCAGGCAAAATAAAGGGCTGCACATTACCAGAAATGGAAGGCAGCTGTGTGTGCCAGGACATTCTGTACGTTATGTCTTTTCTGGGGATTATGCAAGTGTCTGTTCTTTAAGCGCAGACCCAAAGCATGTCCCACAGTGCGAGACCAGCTACAGCTTTCTGCTATTTTATTTAGTCCCCAGACTTGCAGCTTTTTTCCCCCCCAGTGAGGGGGCATTTAGGATCAATATCACATGTTTTCCTAAAGCACAGCAAGACTCAGAATTAATCCTGCATTACACACAGACCCGCTCTGACAGAGAACTGTTTATGTGGCCTTCCAGGGAGAGGAGTTATGGACCTCTTCTACACACACCATGTCCACATATTAACAACCTTTGTGCATCTCTCTATGTAACTAATTTACATAGTTACTGGTGCTAGCACGTAGGCCTTGAAGTTGCATACCATTCAAAAATATACAACATGCAGTCACACACAGAAGAGTTTAGAATTATCCTTTACTTCTCAGGCCCCTAATAACTGCTGGTATCAGGTATAGGATGTTTTTTGCCCTTTCTCACAAGATGCAGAAGTATGAAAAATGCAGCAGCTTCAAACATATTATTTGTAAGAACATGTGCTGGATAGTAGGGCTATGCAATACACCAGGGTATCCTGTAAAACTAACAGCCTTGCTATAGACATGCAGGGAGAAGGGGGAGACGGCGTCTCTTCCTGGACAGATTGCTATCAAAACGAGAAAAGTAATTCTAGCAACCCAAATCATAAATGTAAAGAGGTCAAGAAACTCGAGAGATCTGTGTGAAGGTATCAGAAGCTCTTCCCTTCTCTTATTTTTATCTTTTCCCCTTCCCCACAACAGTCTCTGGCCAAGTTCTAAAAAAAGATAACGCACAAGACACTCTCACCATTGAAGAGATTCTGAATACTACAGTTACTGCTATTCAGACCTCACACACTCCAAAAGCTCCTCACCTAAATTAAGCGTTTCCGGAAGCCCATCCTCAGATCCATCTTCAGAGCCTCCTTCCACTCGTTCCACTGCTCCATTTTCATCCAAACCCACAATCATCCCAGCGCAGCAGGACCTGGAAGCAGCCGAGGTCTCTCCGTCCGTCCGCCTGTCTCTCTTGTGCACTCTGGAATGGAGGACCAGCTGGTGGTAGGTTCGGAAGGCTTTGCCGCACTCGGAACAGTGTGTCGGTTTCTCTTTGTTTTGGGACAGTTTAGAATCCATTTCCATAGAAGGCACTTCACCAGGATGCTTCAGTTTGTCTTGGGCTAAGTTACCATTCCCTGTACAGCTGTTGTTCTTGGTTACTTTTGACTTCCCTGCAGTTTCAGCCTGGCTACCTTTATTTGCATTCCAAATTTCACCGAGTTCTTCTTTATCAGAAGATGAATCATCATTGTCTGTACTTCCTTCTTGGCCTGGTTCTTTAATTTGGCCATGGCCAACTGCAACTTTGCCTTTGGTAGCCAGCTGCCATGCTTGATATGTGTTGAATGGATCTAGTTCAGCTATCCATTTAACAGGCTTTTGTGATTTGTCATTTTCTGGAGCCAAGTTTGGTCTCAAGTTCAAGAATCGCAGAAATTCTTCTCTTTGAGAAGTTTCTTCTTGATTAGACTCACTAGTCACTTGGGGGCTTTCACCACTGGGTATTGATTCTTTGGTGTGCACTTTACTGTGCTCAATTAAAGTCTCTTTATTGAGAAATAGGAAACCACAAACCATACAAATTTTGTAAGGTGACGTTACATTTTCAGTTACATGCTCCTGCACCACCTCGTTTATTGTTATGGGGCTTTCAGACCCTTGTTGGAGCTTGTTTCTGGAACCCGGCTTCCCAGTATGTGTTCTCATGTGATTTTTAAGGAACCACGGCTCTTTAAACCTTCTTCCACACACATTACACCAATATGTGAAAGAGTCCTTATGCTTTTTCATGTGCGCTTCAACATCAAAAGCCTCATCAAACGTTTGTCCGCAAACCTCACAGCTAAGTTCTTCGCTGTCCTTCTCATTGTTTGGCAAGGACAGATTTGTTCTTACTTGACACTTATCCAGACGACTGAGATACTCTGCTTCGACACGCAGGACAGCTGGTTCACAAAGGGTGGGCCTATGCTGTGTTAAAACATGCTTACCAAGCTCTTCCGGATGCTTAAAAGACTCATCACAAAACATGCAGTCCAGAGGCATGCAGCCCTCAGCTTGCATTAGAAACTTTTCTTGCAAGCTTTTATAAGAAATTGTATTTGTTCCTTTTATTGTCATTGAGGCATCATTATTCTCCATCTGTGCACCAACAGTGCTGGCTATTCCATCCGGCCCATCCATGTATGCCAAGAGAGGCTGAGTTGGCATCTTTCCTATGTTCTGTTCCCTATTACGTGGTCTAATAAAAGGTTTCAGGTCTTTGGGGTGCTCACTGATCACTATAAGGACACTTTGTAATGTTCTCCAATATGTGCTTGCAAGTCCGCTCAGCTAAAAGACCTCTGCCAGGAAAAGACTTTTTCCACAAAAATTACTTATTTTTTCATCTTTCTGTGTTCACACATCACTGAAAGAAAATCCACAGGTTCTCTCAGTGATGGAATGAGGTTTCTTGAACTCTGATTTTTCAAGCCTGTAGAGACAGTCAGTTGCACTTACTTTTTTTGTACAAATATTTCAAATGGTTGTATTGAGCAAAATACACCCAAAGAGAATTTCAGTGCCACAAAGAACTCCACCACCTGCAGGAGAGAGAAAATAGTGTCAGTAAGACATGTCAAGAGAACAGGAAAGCATTTTCTCTCAAGTAATGAAAACCCAATACTCCCTTCAAACCACCATGGCGTGCTTTAATGGGCAACACGGGGCAGCTGGGAGACACTCTGATCCCTTTTTTACCTACTGTAGTTGGAGTAAAGAGCGAAGACAAATGTCTGCATTCCACTACCTGCATTCCTGAATTCACACTGCTACATAACAAGCAACATTTTCTCTGTTATCTGTTCTAAACCACTCAAAGTTGCTGAATCCCTATTTCAGAGGGAACCTTTAACTGAATTCTCAACAAGTGAATGCAAGAAGCAAAAGGAACCTTGGACCTGTGAAACCAATTCCATAGAGACACAGCAAAACTTTGCTTGCTCTCTAAGGAGCTTCAAACAAGAGCCAATTTTTTTTGAAGACTAGACCACCTGGAATTGGTTTTCAGGTGTGTCAGCAAGTGTTTTTTTTGTGTTTTCAGCAAGTGTCAATGCAAAACCTTGTATTAAGGACCATTCACTAACACTTCTCATATCACAGAATCCAATTTAAGTCCGTAAGAAATCTAATGTCTGTTAGAAGCAGCTGGTGGCTACTCTTTCTGCTGCCGAGTCAGTATTGTGGAGGTTGGAACTCTGGTCGATCAGCTTCTCTGGATAAACGTAAACTCTGCTAAACTATTAAACATATAAACTAAAGAGAAAACATTCTGAGATGAGGCACATTCCCACATATGACTGTCTAATGAAAAAGAATATGTTCAAAGTTTTTACTAAAAGCTCAAAAGTTTTTCAAGATATTTCATAAAAGACATCTGGCCAGTGATTCGCATTTCTCCAACTAATAGGCCTCAAAACAACATGCACTATAGAAAAAGACAGTATGTACAAGGCAGCTTTAAAATTCACCTCAATCTCTGACTTGTTATAGTTTTGGGAAATAAATATGTTATTTTTCTTCATTTCAGGCACAGAAAATAACTAACTCCTTAAAAATTCTGGCAGACGGATTTCCATGCTCCAAGGCACTGTGGCAGGCGAGAGATCCGGCTTCCAAGGCAGGATGTTACTTCCTTGGGGTTTTTCTCACCAGCAGAAGCTGGTCTATGTTCTGATCCACCAGCCAGAAGGGCAGCCTTCAACCATTGAATCTGAAATGTTTTGGTGAAAGTCAGACAGAACTCGAACTGCTCACGTAGGTCAGGGGTGCTCCAAGGAGCAGATGGAGCTCCCACGGGCCAACCTGCTGCTGGAACAGGCCCTGCGAGCAGCTGTGCAGGGGGAAGCAGGACCTTTACCAGCTGAAAGGCATCTTCATGGACCAAAAGCTTGATACGATGCCTTCAGTTACACTGGAAGCCTTTACCCACCACAGAACAGCGAGGCCCAGGCACAGTTACCACCTGGCATGGAGATGTGACAATTTGTTGCTAGGTAAAAAAAAAAATCGATCCAACATTGTACTAATCTGTGACACTGAGAAAATGTTTAAATGTTTTGGTTTTAATTTGCAAAGTTCATGGCAAAAAATTCATCACCCCCTCTTTCTTTGCCATCATGCAAAAAAAAAAAAAAAAAAAAAAAAATCTGAAACCTAATGAGCCTTTGGAGCTCCTCACTGCCCAGTCCTCTAATGCAGGTCTAGACAGTGATCTTCCCAAGGTCACTTCTGGCCTTTTTGATTGATTGCTTGTCAAGTTAAACACAAGGACTGGAGGGAGCCCACAGGGTGGACAGAGGAAGAGCAAAAAGTCACTAGCCGGCAGGTTGATGGTTCATCCGAACCTTCTGCAGCCAAAGTCTTTTAGAACTACGTCCTTTAGCCCAGCTTTGACTTTAATCACTGCCATTATTAACATTTCCTCTCCCACTCCGCTAACACTCAAAAAAAAGTATTTCAGAGCACTCAGGTCCCAGGACAGCACTGAATTTCTTCTGTTTCACCCCATGCTTCTGCTTTTCTGTCTTCCCTACTTAGTTCTAACTTCTAACACTCCAAATAGGCAGGTGGAACAGCTGTAAAACTTGAAACTGAAGTATTCATAAAGCTTTCCCCTTTTTGGAAAGCATAAGAGAAAAACATATCAAAGCGTGCTGGCTAGCGTGTTTTACTGCATGTTTTAACTTGCTGTTTGTTCTATTGCTACTATAGCTTTAAGATGCATTTTTACACAGCAGGATAACATGCTGTGGCAGAACTCATGGGCTTAAACGGTGACTATTCGCCTGAAAATAATTTATTTGCAAACTAAAAACGAATACCAGCTTTGCAAGTCTCCTAAACACCCACAGTCAATATCAAGGCAAGATAAAAAATTAATTTGCTTCTGTGTTTAGTGTAGTCAGATTTAGGCAGGGGGTTGTGCAGTAATGGGTGTAAGATTCATTCTACACAAAAGCCAAAGGCACGTGGGGGGCACGAAGCCTGGGCCAAACTCCAAACGGTGCCTCAGTTCCCACATGCTGAACTGAGGTCCTTGCTGCTGTCTCTACAAACACAGTCCTCGCTGTGTCACACTGTACTACACACATACGGAGAGTAGGAAAAAGCAGAGAGGGGAGAGGACACAAAGGGGAAACAGCAGAAATCCACATTCACTCTCCATCCTTCACAGGGCAGGTTTCAGCATTCAGAAACAAGTTGGGAGTAGAAGAGACATCCTTTTAGCAGGAATCACCACACAGTTCTATTCTAACTTACCCTAACATCATGCAAACACTGCAAAAAGACTATAAAAACTTTATGATTTGTTAGAATTTAAGACGCTAACCCAAGTTGAGTCTAAGCAAACTCTGAGGCTAGTCACCACCTCATGTAAATCCACCTCAAACAAGTAAGATTTCACCTGGGAACCCCTTTGAAAATGATCTATTCCAATCTCATCTCATTTCAATATATTAGAGAGTTATTTAAATAGCTGTCTAAAAAAATAAACTTAACCTGTTTTCATGATTGCATATGAGATCATGAGAAGAGCTTAGCAGAAGTTTTGGTCTCAGTGGGCTTGTGCAGCTGGTCCTTCCGAGACGCCCTCCCTGGCTCTTTGGAGCAGGTCACCCCCAGGGCCAAGCCCTGCTACCCCAAACGCTGCTCTAAGTCCCCCTGTTAGCACGAGGCTCCAGCACTGCACCCTGGGGAAGAACCGGCCGCACGAAGAGCGGAGCAAGATGCTCCTGGTGGATCATCTGGAAAGTTTGTTTGCAACATCAGCAACTATTATTCTTAAATATAATAACTGGATACAGGAAATAATAGTTACAGACTTGAAAACAACCTGCAGGTGGCATTTCTGAAGGAAAATGCAGGTATAATTCAGCAGACTTGCATTCAAGCTGACACCCAGACTGAGAGCAGTTACAAGGCGAGCTAGACTCTGGTGGGGTTTTTCAGCTGGTGATTGCATAGTTCACTCTGATTAGATAGATGGCTTAATAGGAGTAGGACATGATTCTACATTCCCACCGTTTAGACAAGCTAACACATGCTAAAGCTATAAACCAGATACCTGCTCTAGGATTTTATCCACTATTAATAAAACCTTTCTTCTTAGTGAAGATAATATAACGCCTTGGAGTCGAAAACCAAAAATGCTGATTAATTACATTCCTGTTATTCAAAACCCTGTAGGCAGCAGCAAAACTGTCAAGAGCTGCCTTAATTCTGCACTACTACTAAAGCAAACAACCTGCAGCATTGGAGAGCACTGGAACCATCCGTAGCTCAACAAAAATCCCATACCTAGGGGCTTCTGCAGTGTTCTTGACTTGTAGATATCAAGAGGTCAGAGGACATAGGCACAATACAGGGTACAATGTACCAGGCTGGAAAAAAAGAAACAGAATAAACCCATTCTTTCCAGTATCTGAGGGAAAAAGAACTATAATTTTACCACTCAAGGTTAAAAAAAAAAAAAAAAAAAAAAAAATGACCTACTCCTCCTCACACAAAAAAAAAAAAAAAAAAATCTAGACTAACTCCCACATCACCATCTGTGAAAGGCAACATGTACCCGGAACTGCAGCCCAAGGCTCACACGTTCCACAGGTGGATTGGATTCTTCCTCCCCATCCCTTCCTCCCCACACAGGTAGGGTGATCAGCACTTCTTGACAGTTCCTGGCATGTTTCTACCCAAAAGCAGCACGTTCTTCTCTCTGCTATTATTGCAGAACTGCTCAAGCCATTCTCTGCTATCTCCTCAGCTTCATCCTCCCAACAGTCCCAGGCCTGCACGTTTAAGAAGTCGTAGTTCACACTGCATTTTTCTTTCCTTATGTGACACTTAGTCAACTATTTCAACAGGTCTGCACCAATATCCATTGTATCTATAAACACCACAACACAAATAAAAACTGGACTGGATAGATGAGAACATCTTGCCTTTGTTGCACTCACTACTGAACCTCTGAACCACACTGAAAAGCTGCTGCATATAAATGAATTATTAAAACAGACAAAGTTTTAATTAAATGCCTGTAGAGAAGTTTAATTAAATTACACAACCAAAGACTACATATTACAGTCTCAAGATTTCTTTGGGAAATGACCTATCAGTAGTAATTTTATTGCAACTCTACTTCCTGCATTTCAAAATTTCCATAAACACGTAATAAAAATTCTAGACACACCTTTCAGAGAACAGCAAAGTCCAACCATTGAATTTTCTGTTTTAAACACCATGGAGCCCCAAATAAATATTCCATGCCTAGTATCATGAAAGACAGCTATACCTTACTAATTCTACGCTAGCAAAAACAATTGTTAAAACTATAAAAAAAAAGTACTAGAACTATTACAGAACTTCACCTAGTTGCTGCAACAGTTGCTTAAAAACAGAAGTTAGAAAACTGGAAGAGTTGCAACTAAGAGCTACACTTTGGAATGGATCTTTTCTAATATATCTACAACTACCTCATCTAACTGATGAGGTTAGAGATCCTGAAATCCAAGGGCAAGTAGCAGGGCTTCTTTTGCTTACCAGAATGCCATAAGGTTCAAATTCTACATAAGCCAATACCGTCAAATAAATACGAAACTTATACCTCCCCAAGCCCCTTTTCCTCAATATATTTATGCTTGAGAACAGGTTGCTTGCCTTTGGCACTGCTAAATGAAGTAGGTTTTACATAGGTGATTGCTGCCTGAATCAACTGGCAAGCTACTTAATCTCCTGTTGTTAAAATATAAAATTTTACTTTTTCAAGTAAAGTTTCAACCCAGTTCTGTTTTAAGGATATAAAATGAATCATTTAATATCACCACTTTCTCTGCAAATAGTAACAACCCTTTTTGGAACACCTACCTCAGCTGGCTACAGCTATATTTGGGGACAATATTGAACTTCAAATTCTGAAATAAAAGCCTAAGCCAAGGCTGAACTTCACTTATAATTTAAATTATATCTTTGATTTGAGCATGATCAGCACTAAGTGAAGCCAGTTGCTCCACATCCCCAAGTAGTAGCTAATAATTCACGAGGCCCAAACTCGCGAGGTGCCCAGCCCAGAGGACATCAGGACACCAGGTAGCACTTGCAGGCCCATGAGATACAAAAACAGTTGTGCAGAGTTGGGGCACCCCTGCCCTCAGAAGGCTTGTTATTCTGAGGCATGAAAATTCAAGTCTGTCTCCAAAAACACTTGTTTTTTATTGCAAACATTCTCCACTTAAGACAAAAGCATGTCTGGGTCACCTCCCACAAGAAGGTGTTTTCCTGCATTACATAGAAATGCCTTTCCAAGCCCAATTTGAGGAAAGAACAGTCCCTAAATCTAGGGGGGGAAAACACATGTTATTTGCTGTGACCTCGTTTCTGAAGGAGTACAACTGTCCATCTGCCTGCGACATAACTTCAACACTGGAAAGCTGTAAAAGTCAGCACAGATAAAGCATTATTTTGCAGAATAGCACAAGAGTCAGCTTTTCTTCACAGCACTATATGAAGCCAATAACTTACTCTTCATTACCGCGCATTCTATTACTGTCTAGGGAAGAGAAGAGATATTCCCTTCTATCTTTTAACAGTAAATCACATTAACACAACTTCCCAGTTCACTTCTTTGTTCACGGAGGAGTCTGGAAGTACACCTAGCATTTTTTTTTTCTCATCCATGTATGTATTTTATGCTAAGCATTCAAGTATAAAAAATGCTTTTAAATAAAAAAGCTTGTTATCAGTCCAGTCTGATAAAGAAACAACATGTATGCTTTTTAGAGGAAGCGGAGATTTGGGGGGAGGAAGGGGAGGAAGACAGTTGTTTGTTTCAGTTGCAGCAAAGATCAAAATGAAGCTAACATTTGGGTTGAAAAGAGAACATAAAAGATGACCCCATACACCCAAAATGCTGTACACTGAAGTCATCTTGGGAGTCTTCATCTTTCAGGTTCAAAGATTTGAAAGTTATCCTTATTTCTTAGGAGAGATTTTCATGGTTTATCATTTATGCTCTCTAGAAGAGGCACTATATTTTCCTAACTTAGAGTCCTTTCTAATGCAGTTGCAGAATTTTATAATGCAGTGATATTAAGTCAATCCATAAAGACATATCTGAAGAAGCAGACTGACATACACCAGAATAGAAGAATTTTACTACTCAGGCATCTCTCCACAAAAATTTTAGAAATACTTTATACAAAATGTCTTTAGTCAGGTAAGACAGACATACTTGTAAGTCACTTTCCCCCTTAGGTCTAGCAGACAGGATTTTATTCACCAGTGGAAAATAAAATGTAGTTAATAATGAACAATATTGGGAAAATTCTTTCTCCCCATTTCAGTCACCTACACCAATAGAAACAAAGGATATCCTTTCTCTAAAGGAGCTTTTCCTGGGGAGTCCTTTTTTCTGTAAGGCTATATGTCTAACAGTGTTTTGGCGAAGGATGGATGAGCTGAATGTGTCTCCTCAGTGAACTGAATGCCTCTTCTATCAAAAGATGCAATTATTCCTTTTAAAGCGGAGAACATATAAGCTTGCATCATTTTGCACATGTTTTTCTTCCACTGAGCAAGAGCAAATATGAGAGAGACTAATTCTTGGCATTAAATGAGGAAGTACTACAGATTAAGTATTGACTTTTGAAGATCAGAGAGAAGGACTGTTCTAATAGCCAGACCTCCTACCCACCCCTGCCCCATATTTAGAGCAAATTTTTTAGGGAGCAGAAAACCAAAGTTTACTTTAGGCTCTATGAAGTGGCCACTACCTGCAGAAAGGCTGGAAGATACAAGGCTGTTCCTTTTCAAACAAGTCTGGGACACATTTCCCTGCTGTATAAGATGATGCAACTTCATTAAATCAAGAGGTTGCATACACTTAAACTGGCAATGACCCCTTACCTTACAAAACAGTTTATTGTTCTCTCCACAACAGGTAAAGACCATCTTGGTAAGGCAAGCAATATATTTAGTTTGCTCAGTCTCACCTTTCAGAGCCTGCTTTTTGTTTAGCCTTGGTTTTAACCTGAAATAAGGTATTCTCAGAGACCTTAGCAGCAAGTTTGACTGTTCCACTTCTGGGCAGAAGGATGCTAGACCTCCCCACCACTACAAAGAAATGGTAAATTTGGAGTGTACCAAATTAGACTTAATTCCTTCGTAATTCCTTCCAGGAGGTTCCTCCATAGCAATTAGGCGGAAGCTGCACCCCTTTGGGCAGCAGAGCTGAAGAAACAGGAAAAGATATTATTTGCTATTGCTGCAATCAAGGGAAACAAGCAGTCCCTTCTAAGCAGTTCGCTGTATTAAAGTCATTAATTTTTGCTAGTGCCCCCCTACCCCGCTTCAGCTTTGCCTCTTACCTCTTGCCCACCACAGCACAGACCCCAAGAGCTTGGAAGAGGGCAGCACCTTCTCCCTGCACCCCTGAAGTTGCCATTTTCAAACACAGCCAAAAGGGAAGACACATTTAGGTAAACACATAAATCATCCTGTGGGTTAACATCTAAAGACATCAAAATAGACAAGAGCTGGAAATGGACATTTCCAATAGCTGTCCTCTCCTGGGAGCCTCTTCCAGAGACTGGCACAGACTGATGGACCCTGTAGCAGCAGTTCTGCCTCACTGGTGGGCTGCAGGGATATATGCTGTGATTCAGTCCAACATACTGGGGCTCCAGAGACCCGAACTGGGCTAGGAACAAGAGGCAGCATCCACCAGAAACTGACCTTTTTCCATGGAGACATTAGGCAGCAGCACCACATACCAAACTGCACTTCTGCCAGGGGAGGAAGGAGCAGGAGGGAGGAGATCAGAGAAACATTAAAGCTAAACGGAAGCTTTGGCTTTTCCAGATCACCTCTATATCTATTTTCCTGACAATGTACTAAACATTGTAACCTTCGGGGTACAAATAATTTGATTTCTCCTACCTAAGTATCTAAAGAAGTAGAGAGTGACATAAACCACAGATTTCACCCAATCTGTTCACAGCAGTTACCGCAACACTGTATAAGCACAGTGCAATGGCCCTTATGTAGTTTGTATCAGAGGAAAACTGCAGCACATTTTATTACACAGAAAAATGCAAGTGGACCCATTGTGCATGAGGAAACTCAGACTTTGATACTTTTAGTTACATAAAATCTTTAGCACATAGAAAATCACTATCCACTGTAGTCAATTATTCACTTACACTAGAACAGGTTTCTGTTCACATGTTTAAGTCACACTGATCTACATATGTTTTTCCTGCATATTCTGACCACATTTCCTCTCATACTTTCTTTTATAATACTCAAGGCAGCTGACAAACATTCCACCTTCTGCAACTGACTCTTCAAGACACTGTTTGCAAACATGTATGTCACCTTCATTTTTGACTTACAATTCATCTTTCCCAGTACCTACACTAGTTTACTTTGAAACTGAATGCTTTATTATGACAATTAACCAAGCAAAAGCACAGTCCCCCCTCAAAAAAAAAAAAAAAAGAAAAAAAAAGAAAACAAACAAAAAAAAACAGAAAAAGAAAGAACAGAAAGAATTAGATTTATAAACCATGGACTATGTTCTGAACAAAGTCATATGGTAACAGTGTAAGTTTTAATGTTTCTTTTTTGTTTGTTTTAAAATGACACCCAGAAGGGAAAAAAAATCATTAAAAAACTTGTTTTAATGATAAGTTTGATTTCAGACCATTTTTTGAAGCAGCCTTTGTTTGAATGTTCATAAGAAACTAAGTAAGTACAGTCTGCAAAAGAAGTTGTAGTTTTAATTTTAAAATACAATTTGTATTCAGAATTTCACACAGCTTGGTCATATCCTTTTCCTTACTTTTGTCTTCAGCTGCAGGTCTCCTGAGATATGATTCACTTCTCTGAAAGTCTGCAGACAGTAGCCAGCAGAATCCCAGGATCACATTCGTGTCCCAGGGAAAAAAAAAAAAAAAAAAAAAGAGAGAGAGAAAGTGGAAAAAAAAAACCACTTTCCAGCTTTTTGTTAGTGGACTTACCTTAATAAAAGAAGAGAGAGGGAAAAAAAATAAAAAAAGTCAAGGGTCATCAGAAATAACCCTTAGTATATTATAAAGGAAACTGGAGTTTGAAGTTAATGTAGTTATGTGATGTGGAAAGAGTATCTTACTGAAACACTAATTCTCTAAATCAAGAGTCTCAAAAACAAGAGGGCTGAGCTGGCAAATGGCAGCCCTGCTCTAACTCAAACACCCGATCTGGCTATATTTAAAGACAACACCTCAACAGTTAAGTATCAGAACATTTTAAGTGAGATAAATAAGCATAAGACACAGGCAAATATCCCCGGTTATTTAATCATCCCGAAAGCAGCGTGGAAGTGTGAGGGCGAGTTCAAAGGTCAAACTCTTCTTTGAGCTTCTCGCAAAGAAAAGGAGGCTGAGCCCAAAGCGAGCCCAAAGCCCGGCCCGCTTCACCTTGGGGAACAGGGGGGCTCTCCTTTCCATGGGCCAGCAGTGCTTCCAGCATTCCCAACACAGGAAAGAGAGCGGATTCACATGCACAGGGTTTGGGAGCTCCCACTAGCACAACGAATTCCACATCAACGTTCAGGTTAAGGCAGAATTGGAACAACAAAAAGAAAATGCCAAAGAACAAAGAAAAGTTAAAATTTGCTTAGCATTTCCTCAGAGCTCCTTAATTACAAAGGCTCAGATTCTCGTAACTTAAAAGTTTACTGTAATCACCATTTTGAAAGTCAAGTGAAACCTACAGTTCCCTTTTAAAATTAATTTCCCCCTGATCACAGGAGTAACTTAGCACCCTCCCCCATCTAAAATATTGACATATCAACACCATTCTAAATGGGTATATAGCAGTAAAAAAACTAGAAGATACTTTTTGAGCATTTATTTTTAACCTTCAAAATGTAATTACATGATGTAATGATAGGGGAAACCAAAATGAAGGAACCTTTTGTAAGACAGTCTGATAAAGGTGCTAAAGTTTATTAGCTTCCTCTTTCTAGCCCCTACCCTAAATCTTGCTCTCCTCCACCCCTAGCAAAACAAAGCAAAAAAAGCCATTAACCACTTAAAATGAAAGAAAGAAAGAAAGAAAAATCTTCTAATCCAAAGCGTGGAAGCCATTCTCTAAGGACTACTTAATATGAAACTTTGTTTACAAGATACAAATATAGTCCTCTCACCACATTCAAAACCAGAAAACATCCCCTTATTTAAAGAAATGCCTTTTCTATTTCGATCAACAAGAATGTAGGTACTCATTTCAAATTTAAATTCAGCCTAATAGTGCTGCCTGAGTGTTTAAAATTTATACATGATATGCCCTGTTTAAGAATGTTTAAACAAAGGAAGTAGGAAAACTCTCAAAATACACAGCAAAACTTAATGACTTTTTAAAAATATATCCCGATCTCAGCATGGCAAAATTATTCTCTTATGCTTACAGCCAGCCTCCAGAAAGAATAAGTGCAGTCAGTGTAGTAATTTGTCCCACTGGAAATTCTGTATAAAACATCTACCTAAAATAAACAAGGCTTCGCAGCAAGAACCGTCAGCTGCCATTAAGGACACACCTTAAAGTTCTTACCACACAGTAACTAAACAAGTACAAACTAGTGGTGACTGTTTGCTACTTTTGTCTGAAAAGTTAATGAGATCAATTCACTCCTTAGTATCAGATCTTAAGGTAATTTTCTTAAGGGGAAAACAAAAAAATGCCAGAGACAAACAACCCCCAAAACACGAATATCCATCCAGGACTTGTCTGATGCCTTATCAGAAGGCCTAAGGTTCTTGTAAACACGAATATAAATATTAACATTTAAACCTGACACCACATAGTGCTAAAAAGGTAAAATGCTTAACTGCTAAGAATCCCAGTGCTCCAGTCCTGGAAGGCAGCTGTTGTTCCCTGCCTTTTCTTTTGTTGTGCTTAATCTCTTGTCAAGTCATTCAACCAACTCCAAAGCGATGAAGACATAATTGAACAACCTTAACTAAAAACTGATCTACTCTTCTTAAATAGCTACATGCACCGCCTTTAACGATTCCAGTAGCCTGGATATTAAAAAGAATCTATAGAATTCAAATCAGCAACTCTGATGCACGCAGAAGAGTTGCTTTGGCTCCAGGCCAAGCCAATCAATAATCACTGTAATAACCGTGTTTCTAAAGTTATTTGTTGTTCATATTTCGCCATTCCTGAAAACTTAAAAGGCAAAACTTGAAGACTCGCACAGATTTCGAGGAGGAGCTGCAAAACAGAACGCAAATGTTTTGTACAGCCCTCTAACACTGCTCGTTATTTCTAGAGCTGCGAGGGAAAGATTAGCGATCACAAAGCCACATTCTTGCCACGGGTCTTAAAATATTGACTCAGTTACAAAACTGGTAAAGGGGAAGGCTAAAAAGAAAAAAAAATACCCTTCTCCTCCACCCTTTCCCTCTTCCCTCCCCCTCTGCCCAAGAATGCAGTTTAGCCTCCTCATTTGAGGCTGTCCCTTCCCATTATCCAGGGAAAGGCTCGGACCTCGCAAACCCCACGCAGGAGCCCTCTTCCCAACCTGCAGCCGCTCCTCGAGCAGGAAAACGCGGCGCTGGAGCCCTGGGCAGACCCCGCGCGGGCACCGGGTCCCTCCTGCTGCTCAACCTGGAGCCAGGCGCTTTATTTCGGGCTTGGACTCCGGCTTTCCAGGGCCTAATAAAACGTGAGGAATGATCCGCTCGCTCCCAACGCATCCGAATGGGCGATATTCGCCTCGCCTTCCTCCCCCCCTCCCCTCTCTCCTCCTCTTCTCTCCACACATTCTTACAAAAACTTCCCTTTTCGCACAGTTCTACAAGACAACGCTTCACTGCCTCTCCCCTTCAGTTCCTATTTCTATTTTCGATTCTCACCAAGATCCTTCTTCTACTGCCTCGCTCCCCCCAGACCCAGTTTGGTGGAAACTGATGGGAGTTTCTAAAGCTCTCAAGGTCATTTTAAAGGGGGAAAAAAAAGTGTTGTCTGTATTAAAATATATATATATAGTTTTGCTTAAAGGTATATATTTGTTCCCTAAATCCAGGCGCCTTCCTGCTCTCGGGATCGGCCTCCTCCCCCCAGCGCGGGGGGGCAGAGCCGAGACCCCCCCAACCCCCCCGCGGGGCTCGGGGCTTTATTGTCCTCGCTCGGCAGCGGCTCCTGCGGCCGCACGAGTCATTGGAGCCCTAGTTATTTATTAAAAAAAAAAATCATCATAATAAAAACTTTCCTGTGGCCCTTCAATAAATAAATAAACAAGCGAGGAGCGCGATGGCCAGGGCGTGAGGGGCCCGGGAAGGATTTGGGCTCTGGAAGGAGGCGAGGAAGCGGTGAGACAAAAACTGGCAGAGCGGATCGATAAAGTTTTCATTAACGTTCCCCCCCCCCTTCCCAAAGAATGAAGCGCAGGCCGGGAACACCTCGGATCACAAAGAAGGGATCTCCACCCCCCCGGGGGGTGGAATAAAGGTAAAATGGAATAAAATTAAATAAAATGATATAAAGAGCTCCCTTAAGTCATTGCGTTGGTGCCGGGGGACCCCCGGCCCAGGGAGTTGGGGACACCTCATGGGGGGGGGGGGTGCGTTACCTGCCGCGGGGGGGACACGAGGCACCCCCGGGGGGGGGGGGGGGCGCACCTGGCCCCCTCCCCGCACACACCTGCACAGCCGCGAGGCCCGGCCACGGGCGCCACGGTGATGGGCGCCGCGCTCTGAGGGGAGCCGGGGAGGCCTGAGGAGGGGGGCGCCTCCCCACCCCCTTTCCCTTCACAGCGCCCCTCTCCCCCACCTCCCAGCCCAGCCTGCTGCGCACGGAGGGAGCCGAGCCGACCCGCAGCCCGCCCTCCCTCACCTGCGCCTGAGCCGCCGCCCCGGCCGGCATCCTGAGGTGGGCGCAGCAGGCAGGAGAGGAGGAGGAGGCGGGAGGAAGGCGCGGGGACGCGGCGCGGGGCCCGCACTGGCGGCGCTGCCGCTCCGCGCTCTGTTTGTAACTCGCTCCCGCCGCAGCTGTTGCTCGGGCTGCGCCGACACGCCCCGCCCCCGGGCACGCCCCCCTCCGGCGCGGCCACGCCCCCTCCGCCCAGCGCCCTGCCCCGGCCTCGGCACCGGCAACGGCCCCGGCCCCGAATAACGTGCGGGGCCGCGCGGCTCCTCCGGGGCTGCCGCCCCTCGCGCACGTTTCCCCTCACAGACGTTCCCCCACGCGCACGTTTCCCTTCACACACGTTTCCCCACGCGCACGTTTCCCTTCACAGACGTTTCCCCACGCGCACGTTTCCCCTCGGGAACGTTTCTCCTCAGACACGGAGGGGGCGGTAGCCCCGCGCCCTGAGGGAGGGGGGCGCGCGGAGAAGATGGCGCAGCCTCCGTGAGGGGGAGCGCAGGCCTCGCCCCCCCGCTCCCGTGTTTTCCTGTGTTTTGTTGTGTTTTGTTGTGTTTCTGTCACGTTTTCAGCAGTCCCGGTGACCTCCAAGCGCTGCGGACTGCAACAACAAAAAGGCCGCTCGCTGCCAGCTGTTGTCATGCGGGGGGGAGACGTGCTCAAAAAAAGACAAGGATTTCCGAATTCTGCATTTTTTTCCCTCTGGCAGTGGCGGTTGGAAGTGCTGAACCGCTCGGCTTGGCATAGTGCTGCTGCTCTGAGGTTAAATGTATTAAATGCAGCAGATAAAGAGTTAAAATTATTATTTTCAGCACCTCACTTGCCACTGAGAAGCTTTTTCAGGAGTTAAAGGTAAATAGGATCAGGAATAGAGTTAGCAGAGCACTTAGCAGCCTCTCCCAGACTCCGAGGTTAGCGCCTCCTTCAAGGAAATGGGATACAAAAGGGGAGTTTCCATGTGGTCCCTTCTCTTGTTTTTTTTCACCCAAAGATACATGGGGTCTAGTTAAACCAACATCACTACCGATGACTTTAACATCATTAGGTTTAGATCGTACCCACAGGCTTATTCAATATTAAAATCACCCTGCCTGAATGGAGTAAATTTCTAAAATAATTGCCTCTGAAATTAAGCTTTTTTATTTTCTTAAAAACTTTTCAGACTGTTTTCCCAGACTAAAATGAGAAACACTACTCAGATGGAAATTTTACTCACTTATATGGCAAATAAAGATTAATCAAAAACATGACAAAATGTGGTAATACACTTTCTCACCACATAATAATTCTGGAAGATGAAGTATCTTTATTGGCAAATCTGAATCTTCCATCACACTAACTTGAAACAGAATTCTCTCATGAAAAGGAGGCCAAAACTTCTCACAAAGCTCAGCTTTTAGAGGCTGTATCTCTAAGATCTCCCCTTCAACTAGTCACATAGGTAAAGGATGCACCTCTACCTGTTCCCTGAAAGTCAGAATACGGTTGTGTGATTCCGATGTATGAAGCAAGACCAGGGGGTTTCTCTGCTCCTCTGCAGGTTTTCAAACATTAGGTCTTGGTCCCGCTGCTCAGAGCGGTGCCTCATTGAGAGTTTTGAGTTGATACAGGAGGCAACTGATGCAGAATTTGTTGCACACTGAGCAGTTTTGTTTGTTTTTAAGTGTGATTAAGTTTACAGCACGAGATGTCTGAGGAAGGTGTTAATGCACACATCCAAAGGATTCAGCTCTATTGCAAGAGTTTCACATTTCTTTTTAAGTTGCTGCACGTTAATTTGTACTATGTGACCAAACCTGATCCCACAAACACTCCCAAGTTTAAGCATAGAAATAGGCCAGGATACTTCAGTGAGACCTATTACATCAATATAACTATTAGTTATCTAAAAGTGGCAGCATGGAAAAAGACTGAAGTAGGATGTAAATAGCGATGTGTGTGTGTGCTAACCAGCTTTGTGCTCTTAATGCTCTGAGTCAGGTGACCGTCTTAAAACTCAGGGCTGTTAAAATTTAATCTTTTTACTATCTTGTCATTTTAGTATTTTAGAAGTCCATATATTGAAGACTTACAATCAACTTTAGTACATACAAACTTCAAGAGAAATTAAACTTGTGATTCTGCTTTTAACAGGCTGTCCTAAAGGACTCAAAGAAAATCGTCAGGTTTTGCAATACTTATTCTCCTAACATGTCAACACCCATTGCTTTTTTCACCTCTTTGTAAAGCTTTTACTTTTTCAGGTGAAATGCACTGACCTTCTTAGAATGACGAAGAGTTTCACTGGAGCCAGGACTTCACTCTGGATGACTCAGAAGCCGAGTGGTTTTTTTTATCCACTAAGATATGATACAACTGTGGAAAACATAAGAAAATAAAAAGACTGTTTCAGGAAAAATGAGAGGCACAGAGTATGTTCAAACTTGGTGTTTCCTCTTTTTTTTTTTTTTCTTTTTTCTCAAAATGTATCATGTAATATCACGTTACAGGCCTGAAATGAAAACATCCAATTTATTTTTACAGATTAGCCACAATGACCTCTGTGATTTATGTTCATGCCTCTGGAAATGTTTGATATGAGACAAGGGCCAACTTGTAAAAATAAATCCCATATTTTCTTCTCCCTCTGTTTTGCCTTGTGTTGAGGACATTTGCTGCCTTTCTAGAGTTGCTTCAGCCACTGATGCATTATGTATGAAGTAGAAACGTCTACGCTAACGCACAGGAAAGATTGGTCAGTCTAAAGACCTGTGTTTACTAGTATATGTTGCCACATAATCTCACAATATTAAACCTAGCCCCAAACTAGACTTTGGAACCAGGCAGTAAGCCCAAAATAGTGATAATCTCCTCTGTAACAACAGAAAAATAACATTGCTGAAAGCAGAAAAGTTATGTTTCAGTCCCCAAACAACTAATGTAGTAAAATCTGTGTTGAATTTCTTTTAAAACTATGCAATTCACATACTAAAAGTCCTGCAAACCGGTTTTAAGTCCTGCACTTCTGCATATTGCATACGAGAAAACACTGGCTGCCAGAGAGATACTGAAAACAGAGCTGATCAGGCAACAGGAAGCCTTTACCTAAATTTAAGTCTTTCGAGGGTTAGTGTGTAGTGTGGATGTTTGTCTAAAATAACTGTCCCGAGCAGTAAAATATCCAGCCTATACCGAGGAGCGGGACACCAGCCAAGTTTCATTCTCTTGCACAGGGACATTCTCATTTCAGATTCGTATTTAGGCAGCTATTAAATCTGGACCGTCCTGTGGTTAAGGCACAAATGGGATTTAGGGGATCTGGGCTCAGCCCCAGCTCTGCCACAGACTTCCTGTGTGATCTTGGGCAAGTCTTCGCACTCACAAGTCTCACGAAATTTGGCAGTGACTTTTTTTTTCCCTCCTCTAAGCCCCTACTCTAGCAGTCAAGTCATTACATGAAATTCTCAGTTCCCTGGTATGAAGAGAGAAATACATATGCAATGTTTTTGTTTTTAAGGAGATAAGCTTGAAATTGTGATTGAAGTGGAACTTAAAGGCTAAAAGTTAGAAAACAATTTTTACAAGTCCTTTTTTTTTAAAAAAAAAAAAAAAAAAGAAAATGATTTGGGGCAGCTGGGCGATGAGTTGGAATAGAAAATTCTACCGTGTTCCTTTTTGTGCAACAATCTCTCTTTGTGAAACTGGGTTCGTTTTACTTTTTGCTTACAGAATTATTCATAAACTGTGAGATATTCAGAGAACGCTAGAACACAGCGAAAATCTCTTGTGAGTGGCTTTACTGGTGCTTTGTGGCTTGTTTTTGAATTTCCCCTTTGCACAAATTACTCCTTTCAGCATTATTTCAGTAACGAGTAAGAGCAAAATCGAACGGTGTCAGATGATGGGGCTGCCTGGGCCGCGGCAGGAGTACACACAGTAGTATGTTTACAGGAAACGCCTGCTGCAGAGGCAGCCTGCTAGTTAGACACGGTCTCAGATTTGACTAACATGCTCATGCTCACATGATTAGATTTACTAAATGAAGACACAGATGAGGCGGTGATGAGAAAGCTGCAAGCAATCAGGTTCTTGCAACATCAGATAATCCATGAAGCGACTTTGTGCAGCAGCCGTGCACAGGGCTCCCTCCCCCCCAAGAATGTGCCTTGCTCTTGCATTAGTAACTATCTCTTAACGCATATTCAGTTACCGGCCTCCCTCTGTCATCAACAGCAGCCTTTTCTTCCCCCCCTGCCCCGGCTTTGCATTCTAGGCTAAAAGTACTGCGTTCTTTAAATGCGCACTTGGAGGTACTCTGACACTCCTATACAATCCGTAGGTTTGGTTACTTTGTGTACGGCAAATTTAACATCGAGCAGTTTATTTTTATAATGTGGAAGAAAGTGCAGGTTTCTCCTTTCGCTGTTTTATATATCCTGTCTGCGTGAACTCCTAGATTTTGAATCCTGGGAGGCTGCACCGACAACGCAGCTATTAAAGATTTTCTATTTGACCTTGATTTTGTTTTGTTTCCAGCGAGTGTGAACTTTAACAGACTTGAGGCATTGCATGTCTTTACTTATCACAGTACATGCAGCATAGGAAACGACATGTAAACAGAGGCTTGTTCAATAGCATGCAGCTTTCTCCAATAAAATATAGCACTTTCTCCCACCTCGTTTTGCTCAAACGACCCCCAGTTTAGCCCGTGTACTTTGCCCTGTAAATAGGTCCTTCTTGAAATGACGACACAGCATTAGCTGCGTGTTCTCTTTTCTTATGACTCGTGGGTGAAAGATCATAGGGATTTTTTTTTTATGTGTTTTTTTTCACTCAAGCACACATTACTTATTTGGCAGTGTGCATAACAAGTAAGGGTAGCAGCAGCATTGTTGTAACTGTGGTGATATAAAGAGGGGGAGATTTGCACAGAGAGGCAATATCTTTTATTAGAGTGATACAGCTAGGAAAAAATAAATAAAAAGAAAAAGAAAACCAACCCTGAAGCGCTTTCAGGCGCAGCAGCCCTTCCTGGGACTGAAACAGAAACAAACTCGCAGCTTGCATGTTTCCCCTGTGCACTGAATGAAGGTAAATACCCCCGTGAAACATAACTGATGTAAAAAAGAAAAGAAGGAAAAAAAAAAAAAAAAAAGCTGCTGGAGAAGATAAACAAAGCCAGGATAACGAAATCCAACCTTCTGCCCAGCTCAGCTATCTGCACAGAGCCCCTAAACTCTTGTTACTTTCCAAATTGTCCTTCTTGGTATCGCAGAGCCCTTTGACGCTGAATATCAAGAGCCACATCTAGAGGGTGGCTGTTAATCCTCCCTCTTCCCTGATTAGTTTGGGCTTCCAGTCTTTGCACTCTCAGTTTATAAACTCCTTTCTGCTGCCGGGGCAATGGCAAAGTAAGACCAGAGTCACCCGAGCTGCTTGGCAGCTGGCACCACTCTTCAAAGAAACTTAAAAAATAATATTAAATGCCAGGCTCGAGCAGACTACACACACTTATATATAAGGGTAGATACACACTGTAGGGCTGCTAGCACCCAAGCCTACCCATATTGCTCTGCTAGGATGGCATTCTTAAACTCTGTATTTTTAACACAAGTTTCTTCCCTCCATTAGGTGAGCTTTGTTACAAAAGAAGCAGATCTGCACCAAACTCCACAATTTCACAGACACCAGGGGTCTGAACAGCTTGGGAACTACATTGCAATTCTGACACTTGTTCTATTCTGCAAGTGTAACTTAAATGTCACCCTTTTCTGCCTCTTGAGGTCATTTTCCATTTTGCCTTCCGTGAAAAGCGTAGGAGGTTGCCTGCTCTGTTTTAATCTTAGAGAAACTTAATCAAAATTTCATGCGCACCAACACTATTATTCACCGCAGGTATACTGTTACGATAGTGGAAATAGTCTTGCAGAGTTTCCCAAGGTTTTCCCCAAAGTGCAGAAGCAGCTCGAGGTGAATGGATGTTTCTCTTCCATATGCGAGGGGCGTTCAGAGCCCAGCGCTGCTGGGAGAGGGGCAGAGCCCCAGGAGCAGAACCACGGGCGAGCACACAAAATACCTGCCTTCCACCAGCAGGAACTGAGACATTCGAGACATCCGTGCTTACTAATTCACAGTTAAGGAAGTTCTCTTTTTTTTTTTTTTTTTTTAAAAAAAAAAAAAAAGCTTCTTTGTTTGTTTGTTTTTGTGAGATTACCCAAGCCTTTTTGAGATGCAATCCTTGGGCGAAATGTGGTGAGCTAAATGAATTTTTGGAGACCTCCTTTTGTAATACTGTTTACGTCCTCTTACTCACCAATTGCGCTCTTACAGCAACTAATTGACAGAATATGGGAGAATGGGGCACAAAAGGCATTTTTTTGACTCTTTCAAAACTTCACAGCGTTGAAAATAAAAATTGTCTCTCATAAAATGAAAGTGCTGATACATTAATAATGGATGATGGGATTCTTGCACATGTGTTTATTAATTTATAAACAGCACACAGCCTCAGAATGAAAGGTGCTCTATAAATAGAAAGCTAATATTGATCAATCCTGAAGTGGTATTACCATTCTTGGAGGACTGCAACATTTTTTCTTCCTGATCTGATAGCAGAAAGAATTCCCTGAGCTCTGCCTCTTTGTTATCAGTATTTGTTTCTTCCTACAATTGCTATTGTACTTTCCTCAACACTTCCTTGTGGCATCAGAAATGCAGGAAAAAAACCCGAGGCTTCTTAACATTTTGAGTGCCATAGAGCTGGTATGACAAAAATGTGCATTTGAAAGGTTATAAAAACGAGACAGCAATTGTTTAAAATGAGGTATTAGCATGACAGTTGACAAAGGCATGGTGTGTTGCCAGAGCTCAGTGGTTTCTAATGCTGGTTAATGAGAGCAAGGATTCCTTGATCTGAGCCCCAGATAGTTGCTTCAAATGTTCTTAAACACCATGAATGCGCGTCCCCATTTTGAGAATTATTTTTCAGACACCGTGAGCTGATATCATTTTACTTCAAAACACACTGGCTTTTTCCCCTCCTCCTTTCACAACTGACTGGTAACCTGATCCCTTTCCTTACATTTGTTATGTTTATTTGATTTACATTTTTCTGCTTCTCTGTTCTTGCAGAAATAACGTTCTGGCGCTGGGTGCTCTGGATAAACAGGTGATGAACATTTGCCATCTATGCTCGGCTTTAAAGGGGGAGGGGGAAACGCACACACAAGTTACGCTTCCCAGATCTAAGAAGCTTTCAGATACTTAAAGCTTAAAAAGAAAGGAAAAAAGAAAAAAGAAAGAAAAAAAAAAAGAAAAAAAAAAAGAAGAAAAAAAAAAAAAGGCCCTAACTGCAGTTTCTTTGCACAAAATCCACACTTTCTACCATGCTGCCTTGGGCCAAAATCTCCCGAACGATCCCGCACGGAAGTTTTGTCCACGTGCTGCTGAACTTGCAGCTGATCCCGGCCAGCCCTGCTCGGGCCGGCCCGGATCCAGGCCCTGCCAAACTGCAGCGCGCGGAGGAAAACGCAGAATTCCCGCTCACCTGCTGCGTTCCCCACAACTCACTGCTAGGACGGAGCTGGAGGAGAAACCGGAGCTCAGAGAGCAGGGAGAGCTGCTAATTGTGCCAGCAAAAAGTATTTATATAATAATAAAGCAGGCTGTTTAGCTCTACGTGCAGGCCAGCGTTTCAGCTGGTGCATATCAATATCATGCTATTGCCTTTAATGGAGCTACAATAATTTACAGCAGCTGTGTCTTTACCACAGCCTTTTAGCATGCGCAAGGGGAGCCGTGATTTTAAAACCTATCTTTGTTCTCGGGGCCTAATCCTGCCGGCCCGCGGCTCCACGGGCACCCGCTGCAGTCTGCCCAGCTTTTCACTGAGCGCAGTTTCCCCTCCAATGTGGAAATTCAAAATTTGACACTAGTGTTTTGCCACAATGGAAGCATTGTCCGTGGGGCACAGTAATAGCTTCCCTGCAGTCTGTTCATGTCAGGATGTTATTCAAATAAATCAGCAGATTTTTGCTTCGTTTTTGCCATTGTTACGTTATTTGCTGTATGACTATTTTTTCTTCAAATGAAATTAAATGTTACTTTATATGGATTTTTTTGAGAGTACGTTTTAAAGGAACTGACATGATTATAAGACAAATCTACATTTAAAACAACTGTTTTCAAACACAGTTTCACACCCCAATCAACTGAAATGACAAGTCAAATTGAATTGTAAACCTCTTTCGGTTTATTTATCTGAGATGGTCTTATGCCAGATGAGGTAGGGGAAAGCTTTTTAAATGAAACTTTTTTAACAGAAGAGTGTTCTTCCAAAGTTAGGAAATATTATAATTTTATAACAAAGTTTTTATTAACCGAGCTTGAGACAACACAGTTTGTATCTGACTACGAAGGCAGAACATTCAGGTTAGACTATATATAACATTAAATTGGAAAGTACCTGTACATGCATAGTTACAGGGGGCAAAAAGGGGTATCTGTGTGAAGCGCAGTGCAGGAGGTAGCTATCAATATTGCAGAAGAGCAGACCCCTCTCACGGGTCTCCTAACAACAGCTCTTGGTGCTGACAAACTCCTTGGCTGACAGATGCAGCTCCAGCTTTATCAAGGATTTCTGGTGACAATATAAACCATGAGAGTGAAAAAATGCTTCCTGCTTCAAACTTCCTGCTTCTTCTGCAGGAGCAGCACGGACCAGTTTGCTCGAGACGTTATCGTGCCGCGCGGTAAGCGAAAACCTTTAAGGCAGCACCCAGAAGTTGAGAAAAAAGTGAAAATTGGTATTGCTGCAAAATGTCCTCTGGTGCTGTAATGTGTATTTAGACAAATACCTTCAGCAAACGTTGGAAGGTGTCATCATTTTGCACAGTATAAGAAAAGCTCAATAATTCACTTTGCAGTGTTAGATACCGAATAGTTTTCAACATTCTCCATTGCGAGCTGGAATTTCAGGAGAAGTTAGGAACTTGGTGGAGCGCTGCAGATGTGCACGGAGCTGGATGTCTGCTCTAGGCATGCAATCATCATAAACCAGATAACTGTGCGTGGAAACAGCTAATTGGGCACATTTTTCCTTTCCTTTTACCTGTACTGACTGTCAGGGTCACTGTGAATAGGCGTCCCCATCATTTGCTACCTGCACCAACACCAAAGAGACCTAAGGTTCTGTGTCCTCCTATGGATCCCATAGGGAACGGCCTCGTCCTCCTATGGATCCCATAGGGAACGGCCTCGGCAGCGGGGCCGGAGCCAGCCCTGGTGCCAGCCTGGCCACTGCCCGCGCTCCCAGCCCCTCCGCTGCCCCTAAATCCCCATTTGGAGACCCGTGCACAAAGGGACGGGAAGAAGCAGCGCGCGGTGGGTCCTTGTGCTCCCACCAAGGGGATATGTATTTTTTTACGGAGTTGCAGTGCATATTCACACGTACCACGCCATGCAGGAACGTTTCCATAGGCCTTTCGCTATATTCTCCATTTCCCTACTCCTAGCAACATGCTGACAAATCAAGAACTGCCATCCTATATACAGTGCTCCAGCTGTCAGCCTTAAGCAGTGCCTCCCTGCCAGAGCACAGCGTTTCCTTTGTCTCAGCTTTGAAAATAAAATCACTATTTGTAAAATAAAGGGAAAAGAATTCTCTTCTCAGGCTGCCTTAGAAAAGTCACTAATCCTTTCTCTCCTGCAGATACTCTAAACGTTCGTAACTGCAGTAACTGTACTGAACAAAAAGCCACATCCAAGATGATAATGGATTTGTAGTAATAGTATGTCTTGCATTTAATGCAGTAATGAATAGTTACATGCAGTCAGCAGTCTCACTATACTACCCCAGGCAGCTATTACTTAATTTTATAAATATTTTCATTGAATTAAATTATTCTTTGTAAGGAATATTTGTCATCTGCACAGCCGTTCTTTTTACTTGATTGCTTTTCAAGGGAGAGAAGCAGTCCTTGCAGCTCGCTGTGACTGTAGGAATTTTGGAAGCCGGCTAAGAGGAGGGTGTGCGCCACGTTCGTATCCCAGATTTTCATGTCCTCTGTCTTATGGAGAGGAATAGGTCCCATGGGATAATGTGAGTTTTGGGGGCTTAAAAAAACTGCAACCTAGAGGCACAACCTGCCCTGCACAGGTAGCAAAAATGTTACTTAAAACAGCCCCCACTCTCATTAAAAGGGGTAGGTGGCAGTAAGAACAACCGGACCAGTGGTGCCCAGTGGTGCTTTACAGCCCACGTAGGTATCACGACACCCGTTTGGACACAATAAGCCTTGGAGGGGTGCAGCATTTTGCCCACAATACTACAAGTCTGGTGCAAGATCACAGAAAGCTTTTAAGGCGCATGGTAAAATACCCCTCTGCCATCGTCTAAGGAACCACAACCACGGAATGTTCAAGGAAGAGGAACAGCGGGGGAACATGCAACACAGGGGCATTACCAAGGCTACTGCACGCTTAGATACTGCCAACTATATCCTTTTTTCTTTTTTTTTTAATCCCCAGCACTAAGACAGTAAAAAAGAATATTTTCCCTTTTTTTTCCCTTTCCTCTTTGTTCAAGCAGGACTCAGGGATTGGATTTGCCCATCACCTGGGATTTCAGGAGAGAAGGGCAGCCCAGTCGGAATTTCTGTGCGGTTGCATCAGCTGAATTTCCATACATCCCAAATTGCAGAGGTTTGTGCAGGGGGTGTGCAGATCACTTGTACTGCTCTTCTCGGAAATGTTGGATTTATTGAGCACGCGATGCATGGCTGATCCGCACATATGCAGTAAGTTTGATGCATCCCGGATACATCAGGTTTATTCTACATGCTGTTACACAGCACATGTGTGCAGATTTCTGGCCAGGAAATCCCAGAGAGAAACACCCCCGATTAGCTCTGCATAGCCAAGGAAGGACCCAACAGATTAGAGACCCTCTGGCTTTCAGGGATGTATTGGCTATGGCTACAGAAACAAAACCTATTATCCCCAGTGCAAAAATCCCATGGGGAAACACTGGAAATTTTCAACTCTGGAATATTAACAACCTGGAGCTTCACTCCCCTGATTCATAGGCCTCTTAAGCCTCAATCTCTCTAAACTCCTTTTCATCCTGCAATATTCAGAAAGTACCAACCAGGTTTTGCTTGAGAAACAAGCAGAGAGCACACATTGGGCCATTGCAGAGGATCTTAATTCAAGTGAAAAAAAAAAAAAAACAAAAAAGGGAGTCACAGGAATCCTGATTAAATGGAATGTTCGGGACACTCATCTGGGATACTCTCATTGTTTGCAAGGGAAAGACTACTATGAAAAAAATCTTCACAATTAAAAAAAAAATCCCTGAAGCTGCTCCTTTAGTTGCAGGGGCCACTCGTTTATAACACACCAGGAGGACAAACTAGGGTGTCATATTTCCAAAGTTTGCCAGAAGGATGGTGTGTCTTGAACCGAAATGTGTGTTAATCCAAGAGCAAAGCCCCTCTGCACATCCACTGAAATGGATGGATTCAACTATTATTATTTAATGTAATGCCAGACAATAAAAAATAGTAAGCGAAACTGTGCTGCTAAATCAGGAAATCACTAAGGATAAAGATGTGTTTCCCCAAGACCTGACTTGGACTGAATTCCTTGAGTCCTAAATGATAACTTAAAACTGTTTCATTGCGGCTTTATTTTGAATATCATATTTTGTCAATAGACAAATGGTAAGCAACCCCAAAGTGTTGTGTTAAAAGCAGTCATAATGATCAAGGTCAAATGCCTCCATAAACTGTGAAGTGCTCAGCTGTACCGTAGCTCACTGGTTCACTTGCAGAGTTTTCTTTTCCTGTTATCTTTTAATTTGCCAAATGATCTGAGAGCAACAAAACCACCCACATTTAATTAGATTTATAAATCAAAGGTGACAATTGTTTAGCAACCTGCATTATTTCCCAGTGTGGCAGGCTTGAAAAATACAGACAAATTTATTTATTGACCTGTTGTGTTTTGCAAGGGCAGCCAATGTTCTATTGATCCAGCTATCAAAAATCCCGGAGCGGAGGCAACAACATTCAAGGGCCTCCACAAAATCAGGGCTCTGGGCTCTCCTGCCTGGGGTGACGGCTCCGTCCCGACCCGGGCACCCACCGGCACCGGCACCAGGACCGGCACCGGCACCGGCCCCGCGAGGGAGTCTCGCTGCTGGACCTGGGGCCACCTTCGGTTCTGCTTGGCACCTCCTTTGCTTCTCTCCTCAGGACTGAGCCTTCCCTTCATTCCTACTGTTGCAACCTTAATTATATCTTCAATAACCGGGCGCCACCCCCGGCCTTTGGAGCGCGGAGGAACCGACCCTGCGATCCCCCTATAAAAACCTCTGCCGGAGCTGGCGCTGGCCCCTGATCTCCTTAGCTCTCGGGTCTGTTACATATATATTTAGGGCATAGGCCTTTTATTTCTGGTGCTTCGACGTAGGAATGGGCAGCAGTCTTTGTGTGGGCAGAATTTCCATTTTTAGGTCATGATAAAATGGAAAAATAAATGAAGACTTCAGTGTTTGACCTATTGGGATACCTCACTTGACAGCCACTCACAAGTTAGGGTGATAAGGTCACATTCCCTGTTCTTTATTCATTTAACCATTTTTTAATTATAAGTAGCAGTGGAAAGCAAGCAATCTTCACAGTTAATAATCTCCCCAGACCCCAGGGTACAGAGCTCCAAAATGGAGGAAACAATGGGGAAAAGTTAAAAATTGTTTTCCACAATTTATTACTAGCCCTCAAAGCCATGTAAAGAAAATAAAACTGGATCTTTTGAAATGAGGGCCATTTACATTTCTAATAAAATCCATCCTGAATGTGGTAGCCAGTTAAAAGGATAGAGAAGGCATAGAAAATAGGCCTGGAATATTATTACACAGTCGATGTTCTCTTTTTCCCATGTGCATTTTAATGCAAATATTGTTAGTTTTGCCACCTCTAATGACCCTTAATTCCCACTGAAACCTCCAGGAGCTGAAGGTCTTCATCATTGCACAATTATTTTATATATTACAACATGACTAAGGACAGGAGGTTAGGTGTTCATGACTGCACTGCAGGGCTGCAGCGGCACCGGCCCCTTTAGCACATCCCTCCCTCCTCGGCACCACATTTAAGTGCACGACCAGTTTTAAGTATTAACTTGTGCTCATTGCTAACCACATGCTTAAGTGTGGGCTCGAGTAGCGATGCATTCCTGAATCTGAAACAATCAATCAAAATAGCTGCAGGTGAAATTTCTTCATACACTTTCTGTATATGCACGGCCATACACGCATGGGCCTGTATTGCCTTTTATTTTAGGAAAAAAAAAAAATCTTTAGCTTTTTATGCTCCACAGTTTAAAAAGGTGCCTCAGGAAGATCAGGGTATTCTCCTGAGTGTTCAGCTGATTAGATAGCTTAATACTCAGGAACAAGGCAAGCAACTTGGTAAAAACTAAACACCACTTCTAACGTGTATACAGTTCTACTGCTGCAGAGCGATCAGCACATCTCCCTGTGAAGCTCGTGGCACATTCAAGAGCACATTTCAAACAGCAGAGTGTTTGAATAACCTTGGAGCTTGAAAATAAGCAAAGTTAAAAAAATTACGATGCAAGAGCCACGCTGGGTACACAGATGGATAATATTTTGTTTTTCTTTGTGAACGTCTTTTGTCTTAAAGGCAGGGTGAAAATCTAGCAGAGGGCCCCACATGATTGATCACCGCAAGCATCAGAAGGAAATGATTCACCACAAGGCTGTAACTGAAACTGCGCCGACACCTGATTGCAAACTTCACGCTAGGGGACTAATTAACTGCTTTACCTGCACAAAGATTTTTATGATGCACGGGACGCCTCCTCCAGCATAATTCCAGCTGTGAATACCTACTGCTCTGACTCATTAGTATTGCTAGAGAAATACATTGCATTAAGTGCAGGGAGCAGTTAAAAAAGGAAATGTATCTTTTAATGACAAGAAGACATTAAATTACAATTCTTACTGCATTAAAACTTTCTCTCAAAATTAAGTGTATTTTACAGGACCTAACTGTATACATAAAGCCAAGTATGTACTTCTTTTTCCAATTATGATAGGACTGATTTCAGCTTCAGCCTTTTCCTTCTTTTTTTTTTCCATGAACTTTGTTTTGGGTATTATACTAACATTTGTGAAACATTTTCAGTATCGGTAACATTCGGAACACAAGGGTCATCTTGTCTGAATTCAGATATAAAGCAGCCCATGAAACATCATCCAGCTCCTCTTGCACTGTGCTCATAACTAAGGCAATGTCTCAAGAGATTTATCACCAGAAATACAAGTTTCCAGTCTGCAAATGGAGATAATGTATTCTTAGAAAAGCATTTATACATAGTGATTAGAAATAATGGAAGAATAGCTGTCTGTGGGGTATTTTTAGAGAAAAAAAAGACCTGCTGTGTCTTCATATGAAAAATTCTATTAAATATATCTTTTAGCCTGACAATAGCTATATGTCTGCAAATTAATGTACTAGAATATAGATTTTTATTCAGTGTCCAGCTTATTTTCCTTCTGCACTCCTTTTTACCATATGCACAATGCCAGTTGTCACAGCTCTTCTAAATAGAAACAGTGTTGCTAAATGTCAGTTGTTTTGACCAAAAAAAAAAAAAACTTCCTTCCCTTTCTCTCCTGACTTCCCCACTCAGTTTAAATTAAAAATAAAAAAAAATCCCGTCTCAGGAGAGTAGTAAGAGATGAGCAAAAAGAAAAAAAAAGTCCTAAAATTCAGCTACAGTATGGAACCATTTGGCAATACTGGAAAATGAATCTCCTTTGTGCTTGTTTTCTGAATGATTTGGATAATTTATCTTGATGAGATGAAGAAATTGGTTAGCTCCTCCGGAAGGCAGCACAAAAAGCCATAAAGGCAGCGTCACAGTGAGTGACATCAGCCTGATGCTCCTAAAATAACCCTACACAAAGCTCCATGATACTCACCCATCTCAGAGCGAAGAAAGGTCATTAAGCAGTGATACTAATAGGTGCATTCCTCGCTCATTATATTTTATTGTGATTCTTTGCATGTAAACAAAGCTCCAATCAATTATATTTGTGTGTCTCTGAGGACAGTGTTCATTTTTTGTTTGTTTGTTTCTTAAATTTGCCCTATAAATGATCATTCCTATCTTCATTAGATGTATATCAGCCCTATAGCCCTGCCATCTATGCAGTATTTTCCTCTAATGGCAGAGAGGTTTTTTGCACATATGCAGCTGTGAGAGACAGAACTTCAAAGCTTTCTTCCATTTTCTCATGTGCCATCCACATCTCTACATTAAAATGTATGGAAAAATGGCTCGCACACAAAGTGCAGGAATGAGTCAATACGCAGACTTCTGCCTGCTACCGTCTGAAGATGCTTCCCCTGATAAACATGCATATGCATATTTTTAATGTAAATGAGAATTGAAGACCAAAACAAGGTTTGCTGTGTATTTTGCCTGATGTATTTGCAAAATCCTTGAGCTCAGTAGCAAACTGCTGATTTTGTATGCAGTGAATTCATTTTATGTTTGTAGACAGTTGGCAATTCCAACTCTACATGTTTCCAATATTAATCACAAATAGACTTCCTGCTCAAGATGTCCCATTGAGGAAGACAAAACGTCCATCCAAGCTTGAACTCTGCCAAAGTTCCCCACGTTCAAGCTTAAGGTTTTGCTTCTTGCTTCCCAGTTACGAGCAATCAGATACTAAATTACTGATTACAGTTTCAGTGTTCAATTCTCATGCTATAGTTTAAAAAAAAAAACAAGCAAAAAAAAAAAAAAAGCACAAAATAGGTGCTTATTAAAGCATCACAATGCTAAGAAATAAAACTCCCTTTCCTCTAGATACAGAGCAGGAAGGAAATATCTTTGATGTGACTGAGATTCACCCCTAAACAGTCACAACATCAGCCACACTGCTGGTTTTTGTGAGTAAAAATTCATGTCGTTGGAACTACAAAACTAATAGGACAATTTCATCAGTAGGTGACAACTGTCAACCCAAATTAATCCGCATTGGACTCACATGCTCTTTAGTTCACTAGTAGGCCCTACTACTAATATTGCATAAATGTTATGACTCATATTAAAAAAAAAATCAAACAAACAGGAAATCCAGTAGCTTAGTAGTTACTAAGGCTGGCTCAAAATAAGAGACCTTGCCAAAAAATACCAGTAAAAAAGTCATATTGTCAGCTGTCAACATGTGTTTTTCCTTCTTTTATTTGGCATAAATAAATAAATTACCGGCTGTATGGCTACTGCATAAAAAGAGTGAAGAATTTCCCCAAGTCACTAAGATTAATTCCTTTCCTTAGTATAAAGCCCAAGGAGTGGAAAAAAATGTGCAAATTCCAAATGTGCATAATTCATTCAAAAACTAGTTACTGCTCTTATTTGTCCTCCGTCAAAGAGCCGAGGCCAAGGCTATGGGTTAAATGCGGTGTCAGCTCTAAGGTGCATTTTGGGGCACTTAATGGACTTACTGTGTCCTGCGGGCCCCCAAAGGAGCCCAGGCAGCCTCTGGATCCTGCTCCTGGAGCAACGTGCAGGGGGTTTGTTGTGGCTGCGAACCCTCAACCTGGCACCTGCAAAGGATGAGTCACATAAAGAGCTATCAGAAAAACACATCCAAGAGAAGGTGTGAAGCAAGCAAAGAGGTGCCCAGGAAAGCAGGCGCACGCCGCATGGGAAGAGCGTGGGGGGTCCCTTCACGTTGCCCCTTTGCAAACCCCGGGCACCCCATTGCACCCGGCAGCTTCCCGCTCCCCTGCAGCACCTTCCCTGGGCCAGGCTGATCCAGCACTTCCCCCCAGCTGCACCCCCAGGACGAGTGATTTTATATTAAGTGACAGGCAGAACCATAAGGCTCTTTCTTGGTGTTTGCATAGACCTTTTTTTGTGTGTGTGGCAAAGCAGCCCTTTACACTTTGCAGATCCCTCTGCAGTTCTTCAGGGTTTTTTACACCCCAACTCTGCATTTCCACCCTCAAACTAAGTAAATACGAGCAAATCTTAAGCAGTTTTTCAAAAATGTAACATGAATTTTTCAGAGAGATCCCCTCTTCTAGAGGAGAATGCAATCCCTCATAAATGGCATGAAAAACTCAGTGGAAAAGCATAGGAAATCTTAGGTGAATATAACTGCATCTGTAGTTATGTACAAGCGGAGCTTGGGTTGTAACATGTTCCTGCTTTTCTGCCTTTGTTTGAACTAACATTTTTGCTTTGTGTGTATCCTCTTGTCTAAAATTATTCTACACTGTAATGAATGTAGAGGATGACCACAGGAAAATATAAAAGAGAAAATATGAACAAGGAAACCACAAAGGACACTACTGCACATTGAAATGATGTTCCAAATATACACAGGCAAAATGGAGACAGACAGAAGAAAATAACAAAAACACCAACCAAAAAGGATAGAGCAAATAAACATAAAATTATTTGTGCTAAGTAGCTGACATGTTTGTTGGCGTCAGTCTTTTTCTCTTATTATTTTAAAGATATGAACAAGTAAAGAATATTTTATTCTCAAAATATCCACAATCAGAACAAGTTAATTTTCATAGAAGATAGAAAGAATTACTATTGCTTATTTTTATTTGACTAAACATCAGATACATTTTACCCCAAATGGGGAAAGAAATCAGTGACATGGCTAAGAAATCATTTCCTGGTAGGCAGATGTCTCTACTAGGCTGTACACATCCTGGGCAGTTACATTTCCAAATTCTAATCTATGTATTTTGCAAAAAAAAAAAAAAAAAAAAAAAACCAATACTATAAATGGGAAGACAATTTTAAAAAACAGATTACAAGACTTTCTGCCTTCTTAGCCAAAACATTACTAATACTGCTTAATACTCTGCACATGTCTATGATCTCCACTGAAGAATTTCAGACCCTTTGTTAAATAAATAATCAAATTCAAATATGCAGAAACTGAAGATGTAAAGAACTGCTGAAACTGAGTCATACGGAAAACCACCGGCTGAACTCATAATAGAACTCGGGTCTCCTAGTTCTCAGCTGCGTGTTTGCTTTATTCTTGAAATATTTCAATATATTTTATAGAGAGATTTTTGAGTTCTTTCATTTTAGTATTGTTTTTACATTTATTTAATAATCACAAGACAACAAAACTGGTGTTTTCTAGAGCATGCCAACGCTAGCCTTACAGTAGCATGTTTTTTTTGAGATCCAGTTCTGGGAGGCAGAAATGTTCTCATGTGTTTCCATGAGAACTGTAAGTACTTCCTCTAAGTTATTTCTTTATTTCTTTTAGCCCTTCTGAATGAAAACAAAAGCTTGAAAGTACGAACTGAGAATATGCAAAGTCTCAGAAATGGCAAATAAAATGGACCCACAGTTTTAAATAAAATCTTAGGTTCTGCAAGTCGGTCTGCTTAATTTCTTCCTAATATTTTAGCTTGGCAATGTCATCTTCATAGTATTACACAAATAACACAGACAGACAGTAAGTTTGTAAAATCTTTCCGCTTGCACTTTGTCCGTTACCGAATCAGCAGGTGTAGCCTGTGCTCTTCTTCTTGCAACTCGTATTTTCAGAACAAATATTAGGTTAGGGTAAGCAGAAGACAGAGCTCTTTCCTTAGGATATGCAGACACGCAATTGCAAAATGCTTTATTTTGAGGCATTGAGGTGTTATATTTTTTCTCCCCTCTCAGAATACAATTATCTCTTGAAAAACTCAGCGCAACAAAACAGCTTATAGAGGAGAGTTTGTGGTGCATCTGTTCTTTTTTGATCTATATAAAATAGAGCAAGACTCTTGCTTGGTATCTTGACATAACACACTTCATCTTTGTGCACATAGCAAGAGCTTTCCTCTTATAAACAAACCTCTTCCTGTCTCTCTCATTTCATTTATAGATCAGCATATTCGTATTAAGTATTTCTGAATTTAATTTTCCTCCTCTGCAATGTGCTTTACTGGTTTCAAAATAATTAAAATGCTTCTAGTTGCCATATTCCTAACACTTGAGGCTGAGTTTTAGACCATCCACAATATGATCTGTATGTATGCATATACATACATATGTGTGCATGCGAATGCATAATGCAATTTATTTTAGCAAAATGATGCTTGATTCGAGCCTCACAAGTCAATTGTAAAATTCCAGTTGACTTCAGTGGCTTTTGGCCTGCATCCATATTATTCAAGGAATGAAAAACCTCTCTAACAAGAACTGCTGCCCAACTGCAAGGCAAACACGATGTGGAATGAAACCCAATGCAGAGCGGCGCCCGGAACAGAGATGGAGCTGATGAGAGACATGTCCGAGGAGGAGGAGGAGGGATGAAGGTCCTGCCCATCAGGGCAGTTGGGAGCTTCCCGCAGGAGCTGAGGCAGCTGTTGGGAGCCATGGGATGGGCACAGGGACAGCGATGGGGACAGTGATGGGGACAGCGCTGGGGACAGCGATGGGGACAGCGATGGGGACAGCGATGGGGACGACGATGGGGACAATCGCAATTCAGAGCTGTACTCCGTACCCCGGCCGTGCTCCGGGCTCCCTACCTGCAGGCCCAGCAGAGGCCTGCTCTGCTCGGGGGCTAGCAGGCCCCTACAAGACCACTAGCCAAAGCTTAGGGCTACCTACGGCATGCCCTGGGTAGCCTGCTCGCACAGCTGGTACCCGAGTCCATCCTCATCCTCATCCCCAGCAGAACAACAGAGCCAAGGCCCTGCTTAGAGCTGCTTCTGTCCAGTGGGAATGAAGAACAACTCTCCGCGTGCCTCAACTCCCTCTTCCTCCAAGCAGACTTTCCCTCCTCTTATACAGCAGCGCTCCTCTCTTATAGGGAGGTTTGCTCCCCTGTAATTAGATTCCCCAGATTTAATCCCCTGGGAATGCAGCAATTACCATATACCTGACAAGTGCTAAATGCAGCATTCCAGGGGGATTATCACCTCTGGCTGAACAGAGCAAAACGGGGAGGGGAAGAGAAATTCCCACTTCCCCGTGGGGTGGGAGCAGGATGGAAACCGCCTGGCCGCGCAGCTGCCGGTGGCACGGTGAGGACGGGGTGTCCGGGAGAAGGCATTCCCGGGAAAGACCAGGCAAAATGTTTATCTGCAACACCGAGAACATGGGCAATGCCCTTCACGCGGGGCGCTTCGCTCTCGTGGTGCTTGCTCCAGCTGGCGTGTGTTTATAGAGGGATTTTTATTAATGCTGTTATTACACAGAGCAAATACATTGCCGGGTAAGTGAGATTAAGACAATTGGTTTAATAGACTGCAGAAGTAAGTGAGATGAAATCAGAATCATATGCACAAAATGCAGCGTCGGTGGCGGGGAAGCAGCAGGGTTTCTGCAGCCGGGCCACGCAAGTCCCTGCGACTTGTTTAAAAAGCACAGGGCTGACACAAAGCTCCTCTCTTCTGCATTATCTTATCTCAGACACTTAAAAGATTCACAGTGATGCTGTGAGATCATAATTCATTGTTGATAAACTACTTGGAATCATCAGATAAAGGGCACAATTTAACAGCATAATAATAGTAGTTAGGAACAATGCACGTGCCTGTATCCACGGCTTTCACTGCAGCTGCTGCTGCTGCTGCATTTCGCCAGTTCAGTAACCCGGGATTGAGGGGCAGCTTCTGTGCGGTGCAACCACTGCTCCTCCCGGGGAAACTGCGCCTGGCCGGGACCCACTGGAGCTCAAAGGAATCAAAATAATTTGGTTTCAGGAACAGGCGAACGCCCTGCTCTTGTGGCAGCTGTTGTTGGGACATTGCTGAGCAGAGACAACACTTTGTCCCCGGACGCAGCTCGCACTGGCCTGGGGTGCAGAGAAGTCGCTCCAGGAGCGGTGGCGAAACCCTCCCAGGGAGGACGCAGCTTCTGCTGGTGGCACCAGGTGCACTTCCCTCCTGGAAGCAAAATTACTGCTTGCTACTGTTCCTAAACACATCATATATATAAAATGTGCACGTATATACATATCTCTGAGGAGAAGCAAGAACAAAAAAAGTGAAAATAAAACCCCAAACCACGTAAGGAATGTGTGAGAGTAGGTCGGGTCAGTGGGAGAGCAACTGCTGGAGCCCTGGTACAGATGACACTGGAGAGCCTTTGCTGCATGTGAAATTACACGGGCACTAAAGCCACCTATGACCTCACAGTTCCATCATACACTCCTGCTGCAGAAGTTATCTGTTTTATTAAATTAAATCAAATTCATAGTTTTACTACTATGAAATCTCTATGTAAACCACTTTGCTTCAGGATTAAGGTCTCAAGTGCTGTGGTTCCTTGTCTCTTCATACCTGAGCAACATCCCAGTGGTTCTGGGTTGACATTAAAACTATTGCAGCCAAATCCAGTCCATCTAATGACAGTGAGTTAAAAAAATGTTGTCGTCTTTACAAGCTGTCACAGGGCTTCGTCTTCAAATAGACAAAAGAAAACTATATGCTCCACAAATGAGTGAGACACATTCATGTGATCAGCATGATCAGAGCATGCAGCATAATTAGAACAAAACATACATTGAGGTCAAGACAACATAAAAATGAAAGCGTTTTGTGTTCCTCTCTTGCTTGACTCATTGAATATATGATTCTGTACGTGCCTGAACCAGATCTAAGTTATTTGTCTTACGTACTACAAAGTTTCCTGTAATTACCTATACTGTTCCAATCGGCACCTGTTCAGCAGTGATTCAAATTAACATACTAGCCAAAGCCTCAAAGGGACGAACAGGAATGCTAACTGAAAACTAGTTGCTTCTAATTGTCATGAAAACAAATGTCAAATGAACATGTGTTTTTACTTAGCAAACTCTGCTTACTAGGGTTGAAGCTGCTTTGTGTTAGTTTCTACCATTTAAATTAAATGTTTTGTCTCTAACTTACTTGATGTGGCTTTAAGAAGCTGTGCTTCCCCCATCCCCCTTATGAATCTTAATGTTTGGCTGGATTTGTTTGTAACATCAGACAAAAGCCTCTGGCAGGCGAGGCAGAGTGACATGGAGTTTATGCTGAAACACAGCAAATCTCCAGAAGAAAAAAAAATCAATTAGGGGTCATTAAAACCCAAACTTTTCAATGAAAGAAATACTGTAATGGAATAGCAATACTTGAGGCTTTGGAAGTTCTCTGAGTTCCTGAAAGGGCTGTTTGCAGCGCCCCTCCTCCTCGGAGCCGCGCGGACGGCGCTGCAGGATGAGTCAGCTCGGATGAGCGGAGCGCACAGCTGTGCATTGGCGTTCGGGAAGAGCCCCGTGCGAGTTCATATCTGCCATGTGGAAGCAGGGACACTCTGCAAGCCGCAGCGAAGGAACGGGTCAAAAGAGAGCGCACAGAGACACGTTACTCATCCCTCTGCAGCACTAAAGCGACTTTCCAATGCGCGTTTGACGCAGACCTCAGGGGGATGACAGGGTGGCCCATGAAACAAGTACAGCAGGGGCTGCTAATAGAACTCCATACAGCACGGTCTAGTATTTGATGTCTTAAAAAAATGATTGCTTTTTTTTTCTTCCTATTACTAGCTCCTTGAGGCCTCCTTACAGAAGGAATGTTGCGTCTTTGTTCCTTAAGGAGTGGAAGATCAGGCTCCGTTCTTTCCAAAACAAACGCGTTATTAGGAAAGGCGAACGCAGGTGCTGGCCGTGGGGCCTGGCAGCGGAGCACGCGGCCACGTTCCGCGCGCGCTTCCCCAACACGGGCCGGTGACCCCGGCGGGTTCACGACCTGGAAGTGCCGAGGAAGCGGCGCGGAGCCCGGAGCGCGTGCGGGGACAACGCGGCACGGCGACAGCGGGGTGACCTGCTGGCCACGCACACCCGCGCTCACCCGCCACGGCCTGCACAGACACGTTTTCCAAAGCTAGGCCCGCAAACAGGACCCCGCTTACAAACTTGGGTAGTGCTGACAAAAGCACAAGTGTTTTCTTTTTTTTTACAGGCTGATGGGATAATGTTTTTTTCTCCGGATTTCAAAGCAGATCCCCATGTTGGCACGTACTTACGAATGAACAAGGACTCCAAGAGACCAGGGCAAAGTGACAATGTAAGTGTGCATTGCTAAGGTCCAAAAAATCTGTTAAACTGTTGTGCCCCAGGTCTGCACTTGGAGGCAGGCTCAAGAACCTGTTTCCCACGTCGCGAACCACGGCGCCGGCAGAGCTCTAGCACTGACACTGCAGCTCACTCAACAAGTTCTCCTGTCCAAAACCCCCCAGATACCCGCAGGAAGGGAGGCAGGATTGCATTTGGCACAGGAGGGGACAGAACATCTTCCATTAAGGCTACTATACTTCATTTCAGGGAATAATGAAGTCTCTTAAGGACTGCCTCATAGGTGCCTTCCTTTAAGGATCCAAACCATACTATCTGGCACCACTGTTCTGTTTCATTAGAGATTTTATTTTAGCAGGAGTTTCATACCTTTAATTGAAGCATTTTAAGTGTTCATTAGCATGGTGCAAAACTGAATACAAAGCACTTCATTTACTGGATAACCACACTGCAAACATGTTTTGCCTGAATTGTGATTGATGATAAGATCTATTTACAAGATTATTTACAACAGGATGCCCAGTGAGTAATGCATACAGTAAAATCTATAATATAATGCACGCAGCTGATGTAGGTCAATTCTTAAGCTAATAAATCTGACATATGTAATTTTAAAGAATGACAGGTGAAAGGAGAAGACCTCATGTCTAAGGGTGCAGAAAAGCCTGCTTCTAATAAATTGTGCAGGCCAGAATAGCAATTTTCTATACACCCTACGTGGCATGAGTAATCCTACAAATGTTGGTTGGATTTATTGAAATCTTCAGAGTATATTTATCTTGCAAAGGGAAGAGGATTTAACTTACACATCTATTCTTTCACAAACGGTTGGAAGCCATTTCAAAAGTGGAATAAGTATCTCTTTAGTCTTGTTCCAGTCTCTGCTTTCTATACTCCTCCTCCCTCCTTGAATCTGGCACTTATCCCAAAATCCATACCATATTCAAGAGAGGGAAAACACTAACCCTGTATGATTTGGATAAATGAGCTCTACATATATTGCCACTTTTAGTTCAAGGCCCCTTAGTAATTATAAATACTAAAATGGTGTATTTTTTCTAAAACAAGAACCTTTTTCTTTTCTTTTTTTTTTTTTTTTATTTGCATACTCTGACGACTTTTGACCCACAATAAAAATGTAACACAAGTGGGTAAGTGACTGAGTCAGAACAGGACCTTCTGTTTGCATCATTCCTTCTGCCTGCTGGAGTTTCAGTCTTTAGCAATTTGCTTAGATTTATAGTCAACTATTGAGCAGCTACAGTATGTAACCAAAAGCTCTCGTCTTTAAACATGTAAACTGTTAGATTAAAATTCCTAGGCTTCAGGATATGCAGAAATTCCCTGGGTCAAATTAGAGATAATAAGTTTGGGTCAAACCCTGAGCTCCTTTTGGCTTGGATGTGTTTTTCAAGCCCAGCTGTAAGAAGCAGCAGGAAGTAGAAAACAGTAACTGGAGAAAATCATGACTAAAGTTTTTACTCAGCCTTTACTCAAGCTATTTCCCACCGCTTCCAATCTGCTGCAAAGCTCAATGGATTATCCGAAAGGAAACAGGATACAGATACTTGAGTGCTTCAAGGTAGTTGATCTGGATATAGACTTTTCCAGTTATTAATCTTCACAGATGAACATGCTAAAACCTGTATTGTTTTATAGCATCATTCAGCTATTAATATTTTTTAACAGGAGTTAAATTAGAAAAATACAAAAAGGGAAGGGGCATTGTTGGCTCCACCAGTAGCTGACCTCTACCTGACAGGTTTCTGATCAGGCCACTGATTCAGTGGCCACTCAGGTCACTCTTTCAGTCCTAACAAGACCATTTTTATTGCTCAGACTGGGTTGAGTTTTTGGGACACTGAACTGTCCCAATGGACCTGCCAAAAAATTGCACCAAGACTTGTCTCTTAGAGAAGGCTCAGCCACAGCAGGTCACCATCCAAAAGTCACTGTCACAGAGGCAGGAATTTCGGGAGTGTGGCCTGGACGATGTCTCTTCCTTGGCCAACACGTGGAGATGTCCCCCCAACAAGGAGGGCTGAAGCACGACACGCAGCTCCCTGCTTCCTACATGGGTGAAAATGCAGAGAAATGAAGCAAACACCAGAATTCGGTGCCCTTACACTGGTGCAGGACCAGGTGAGCTGAATATGGAGCAAGCCGTGAATTTATTGCCCTCACCAGATTTCTGGTTCATTTACACAATTACAGAAGAAGTCAAGTGGATCCTTCATTTTAATGAGTTGACTAAAATCTGGCAGCATGTTGTTATTAGGCAGATACTTTCTAAAATTTGGTTTGCATTTTATATTTTTATTCCACACTGAAAAGTAATAAACTCATACCTTTCTGTTGCCTCTGTTTAAATGTCTATTACTTCTATTTTACATTATGGTTGTTGGGTCTGTCTGTGCACTGGTCTCATGCTCTGTATTTTGATTTTAACTGATTATAACCGAGTGGGAAAGTGCAGGTCCTCCTCTTGAAATTCAAAGGAAAATAAATGGATTTTTTATGGCCTGAAGAATCTATTCATTACTCAGTCATTTATCTTTGCAGAAGGAGTGCCTATATTCAATATGTCTTCCTATTCCCCTACTTTTGTCTCTCAGTAAATACACTCTGTGCTTACAAAGAAATTGCCACTGCATTTCCACTGACATGCTTTGCTTTTGAAAGGCTGAACAAGAGGCTAATTAACAATATTAAACAAATATCAAAGGTTGTATACAAAGCTCGGACATCACAGTGTCTTCCCCCAGAATGAAACTTGGATGAAAATGTAAAAAAAACAGTGTCTGCTCCTGGGATTATCAAAGGCACATTGCAGCAACGGGAACCGGAGCAGAGATACACATGACCTTTACACAGAGCAGCTAGTGCTTTTTGGCTCACTTCAAAGATTTCTTAAGGGGACGAGAGAGAGTCATTAAGAAGGAGGGGAGGGAGGAGAGGCATTAAGATTGTTTAAATTGCTTTTTCTTAATTCCAAATTGTCTTTCCTTAGTGAATCCTAACTTTATTACTTATATTGCATTGCAGGCAGTGCAATTACATTCTTACCTTGAACAAAGAATGAACTTTGGACACTATTTTGAAGGGTTTACAAATAAAGTAAACAGCTCTTGCATAAAACACACATCTGAAGCAGAACTTCCTCCTTCCCCGATTAGACACTTTCATATAATTTAATTTGTCAGATTCATCGGTTGGTATTTGAAGATATGTATTTTCTGTTTGCAATATAGAAGGCTAAAACTCACAAACACTCACAAAACTCACACCCCACAAGTAACTTACTTAACTTTGAGGATTCTGTTAAAATTACATAGAATGCTATCTTTCCTAGTTTGTATATTAAATATTGGCTTTCAGTTTCAACTTGAATTGCTTTCTTTGTTCAGGCTGGATTAAATCAGATAGGTTATCTAGTTTAGTTATTATTGTATTGTTCAAATGTTGCTTAGCTGTTATGTTTTACATCCAAGTGTAGAAATGCATGTGTGGGGGAAAGGTTTGATAATTTCAAACCTTTACTTAAAAAAAAAAAAAAAAAAAAAAAAAAACATTTTCACATACCCAGGTTAAAAATTAACAAATTAGAATGTTGGACTTTTAACTCACTAGAGAAAGACAACATAAGGTTGGAATTTATTTTAACTGTAAGATTTAAAATGCATGTGAAAGTATAATAGCCATGTCCAGACTTAATACTTCAAAGATGCTATGTTTTTATATTGATTTATTTCCTCCTCCTAGCACTTCTGAGCTAGCTATCATCTTCACATCCATGGATATTTTAATAATATAGGACTAATAGGACTAATGTGGTCACACACAGTAAAATTTGCAAACATCTGCAAATAACATTTGCTTTTTTACATTTAATGTTTGTACCCCTTTAGATTTTCTGTTTGTGAACACTGGCATGAATGAGGTTTTATTTGCAGAAATACTAGGGGATGGGGTAAAGGGTCGTTGTCTCTGAATGCCCATAACTGACTGTTGTCAAGTAAATTAGCCACTCACAATTTATCACTTTTACATTTCAGCCACCCAATTGGGAAAAAATAAATAAGAAAAACACGTATCATATGACCTAGATCCTCGGGGACCAATTGTACACGCCAAATAATGAATAGTGAAGGGAAAAGCTTGGCAACAATCAGTTGGTTGATTTTGGTTTGAATAAATAATCAATTAATGTCCGGATTGTGATTTGGATGATGCGTCTGCATGGGGCCGGGCGGGCAGGACAGGGCTCCGGGAGCAGCACCCAGCAGCCGGCTGGATTTCCAGGTATTTTCATGCGAGCGCTGGCCAAAGCAGCTGGGAATGCAGTTCCCAAGTGCGCAGAGTTACAACATCCTTTACCTTCATATTCAGGCTTTGAAAAACGAATCGGCAGGAATTCATGGAGCACTGCAGGTGCAGGACAGGTGGGAGCATCTCCTGGCAGCTTCCCGGAGCGGAATTTGGGAATTCCGGCTCCTGCGGGTGCCACGGCAGCTCCACGGGATTATCATCTGCCTTTTACAGAGCCCGCAAACTGAGTCACGGAGTTAAGATTAGAATACAGGAGTTTTGGCTTACTGTTGTTATCTGCAGTCTCCTAGACTACACTAAGCTATCTATTACTGTCTATAATTATATTTAGAAATAATATCAGACTTTGGCACAAAACAACCCCCCACACTGGACTTAACAATTTTACAGTTAGTTCGGTACCAGGCTGAAAGAAAACCCTGTGCCTTGTGACATTTGAGGGGAGACAAAGGTCCAAGTGGTCAAATTGTTGTGGCCTATGCCAAATTCTGTAAAATCTGCTTAGTTCCCACTCCAGAGATGTCTCAGAAATCAGGTTTTGATGCTGTAGTGACAGGTACTGTATAAAAACCTGAGCAGGACAGCAAAGGGCAGAGGATTTTAGGACGCTGCTAAAACTCACAATTCAACTAGCTTATACATCTGGCAGAAATAATCGTATGGTGAGCAGAGCGTGAGCCAGAATGCTGGCTCACATTAATGCTATTTTTAGGCATATGAAGACCCAATCGTGTGCCCCAGAATTAGGGGGAGACTCAGCCCCGTGTGCCCCACTGCACCGGGAGATCAAAAGAGCCTCGGGGTTTGTTCAAAGGAACGTCCGCCCGGCTCCCTCCCCCGGGTTGTAATTAGGGCTCTCTTTCTCTCTCCTCCAGTTGTGGTTGTTCCCAAATTTGCTGACCTCATGTAATTCCTAATTTGACAAGCTGGCTTTTTTTTTTTGGCTATTTTTGTCATAACAAGCTCCAAACAGAACAGCCTGTCTTTAGAAGCCTCCATTCATAGGAATATTGGGACATTTCAGGCAACACAACACCACCACGGAGGAAACCGAGCTTTGTCTCAGGGAAAATAAATGCTTACGAAGACAGCAAAACAACAGGAGGGGAGGCTGCTGCTTGCTCTTTGTTCCAAACAATTTTGCCAAGAGCACAGGAGAAAAAAAAAAAGAAAAAAAAAGCACCTTGGGAAACAAAAGATGAACTTGTTAATAACAGATAAGTTATTGGCCTTGTTTCTCAGAGGAAAACAAAGTTTCTTGGATGCTTTTTATTTATACAGCTAAAATATTTCCTCCTAAAATGTGTGCTATTTAAAAGTCAAACATTCAATACCAGGAATTACTAGAATGCTGACGTGCTGGTGCTTTCAAGTGAAAATTGTTTCTTTTGGAATTTGTTTTGAAATGTCTTTTTTTTTTCCCCCTTTTGGAATGGCCAGAACTGGCTGCTCTCCTGATTTTTTTCCTGCCTTTGCTTTGTTTGGTTTTCTTAATGTACTTGTCTCCCTTCAGTCACATTCAGCCTTTTTTCTTAAGCTAGTTGCTCAGTGACTGCTGTTATTCTCCATGTAGCTCACAGAATTCAACAGCATTTTTACTACCACCCTATTACAACAGCAAAGTGAGTCAGAGTCCCTGTGGGAACACAATTTTGTTTTCTGGAATGCCAGAAATAATCCAAAGGCCTGATGAAGACCTCAGACTTCCTTATGGCAGGACACAGCCCTGGCCAGACTAGGGCTACCTGTGCAAGCTTCCGTTTTCCTTACTAAAATTTACTGGAAAAAATGCAGGGCAGATTCAGACCAAGGTTTCCTAGAATAAACAGTATCTGCCTTATTCTCCCTTGTCAGCACAGTCGCCGTCACTGTGAGTCACCAGCTGGAGCAGCTTTATTAGCAAAAATCAGCAGTTGTAGCAACAAAAACTTGCGGCAATGACCTCGGCTTGAGTGAAGGTGCAAGAGGCGCCGGGAGGCAGCGCCGCTGTCCCGACCCCTGGGCCGTACAGCAGGATCAGCAAAGCCATCGGATAGCCTTGCTCTGGCATGAGGGCTATCGGGGGAGCACAGCTGACTCATCAAAATACTTAGCCAGCATATTAATTAAAAAAAATATACGTATTAGGATCTTCAGGATCCAGGTAGATTCTGGGAGCCAGAGGAGTAATGCTTGAACCTAGCAGGGAAAATATTGCCAATGAAGTTCATTTCCATTGCCCTGACGTTGGGTCTGGATACATCTTGTGGCCAAATGCACAGCTCTCTTCTGGCTAATTCCAAATTATTGCAGGTACAAATTACTAGGTACAAATCCCCTGTACCTAGTCCGGCTTTTAAAATTATCCCCACAACATGCAGAGGGAGACGACTGAAAGAGTACACACGGGACTTAATGTATTTATTGGCGTTATATTGCCAAAGAGCATGATAAGAACCCAAGGCAAATCTGCAGCCACAGCATTTCATGCCAAAACGCAGTGCAGGATTTTCTGCATGGCCCTGAAGTTTCCACATGAATTTTATTTCAACTAGACACATTAATTCATAGGAAGAAAACTGTGTTTTTCGCTCATGTAGTGTCCCTTTTCATACACTTTCAGTTGGAATATGAGAACAAACCTGGAACTATCAGGCAGGAGTATTTAGACCTCATAATTGCGTATGTTTTAGCTCTATTTTTTCCCCATCCACTTGTACAGAAGATAAGAACAATAAACAATAAAGAAAATGGAGCAGTGAAGAGGAATGTTGATTTTATCTTGCCACTTAAGTAACAGCAATCAACTCTGATTGATCAGTGAACAAATGACAACTGATTTCACTGCAGCACTGCAAATCCAGCTAAGTTTTGCACTGGCTTTTGACTTTGAAATCACGCCTGGTTTCCGTGCAAATTCTTCGAATAAAAACATTCTAATTCTAATCTGCTTAAAGCTTATTTGTGAAAACCATTCTTTGTTCCAAAATGTAGGCATGCTGCATTTTACAGTTTTGTGAGCCTGCAAATTGCAAGCAATGTTACCCACTGGTTTCACAAAGCCACAAAATAAAAGACTAAATCCTCTGAACTAAAACTTCAGACCTGGGCACAGCTATAGTATCCTTATGCTGTAACAGCAGGCTTCTCTCATTGTTTCTTCTGACACTGTTCCAGAATCTGCTAAAACTCATAAATCAAAGGCCATAATAGCTCCTGAAACTCCCTGAAACCCTGATTTTTTTTTTTTTTTTTGGCTACTGCTGAGGAAAACATTTTTCATACTGTTTTTAACAAATAGGTGAATAACTTGATGTGTACTCCTTTTTTTTTTTTTTTCCTTCACAGAACTGGGCTCCTTGCAGCACTACAGCTTGTTCTCATGAGCCAGAATTACAGGTTTGGCCCCTTGCAACACACACAAGAACCTGAGCAGAGTGTTTAAGCAGGTATCTTGATCTGGAGCTTTCTTCAGAAAGTAATGCAAGAGGCATCTACTTGACTGGGAGGCCACACAGAGATCCACCTGCACAACGCCACATTTTGTATTTAGCCACTTTATTATATCTTTATTATAGCTGCTGGTGTCCTACTCTAAGAGTAATCCTAAACAAGACTATGCTAGGAGTGGGCACAGATAATGGGAAATGAGCTCAGATGTGAGACTGTTGTGCACGTATGTTTTCAACTAGCTAGTTCCAGAAAGGAAAGGAAAGCTAAAGTGGCAGAAAATTCCGAGAATTTCCTAGCCTGCCCGTAGCGCCGCTGCGGACACTCAGCAGCTTTCCCTGCTTGCAGTTAAATCTGGGCCAAGATCCCTGCTGTTCCTACTTCATCAACTGGGTTAAAACTGGCACCTATACATATTGCCATGGCATCTCCCGACTGCAGGATAGAGAATATCCTTAACTATAAAAATAAATTCCTATTGAGCACCCTGTTTCTTGGCAAAATACCCCTTTGGAGTCACAGCTTCCTGATGTTTTGATTTGATTTGCTAGTAGAAAGTGATTTACTAGAGTGTTTTGGAAAACTTGCATGGAAATAATAAGATTTTTGCTAAATGGTCACAATCTACAATGTTTGATATTCGAAATGCAGGAAGCAGTTATTTTAGGAAATTATCAATATTTTATGGAATGTGTTGTGACAATTAGGGACACCCATGCTTCAGAAGCCATGGAATTATTTGAAACTCTGTTTCCCTGCATAATTTAAGCCTCTAACTCTCATATCTGGGAAGATGCAGCTAGAAAAAATCAGAAGAGGGCAAATTTCATTAATTTTCTTTCTAGACTTTGGGAGAGGATCAGAACCCTGAGTCCACAAAAGCCCTAAAAGCCATAGGAGTCCTGTCCACATGCAAATACCCTTTGGTTTTGGTACAGACAGGATTTCAACAGATGTGCTGGTGCTGTCCTGACTGAGAATGTTTTTTTCTGTATAAAGATTTAAGCACACAAATACTGACTGAAATACTAATGTGTACCAGTTTTAGAAACTTTGATCTTTCTTTTGACAAACATTTGTTCCCTAACTCACTTATGCATATGCTCTCAGAAAGCAAAAGAGAGCAGAAAGGCTACAAATGGAGCCAAAGAATTCAAAAATTTCAGCAAATATTAACAGAACTTATTTATTTATTTGCAGTTCCTGTCTGCCTCAAGTACTAACAGCAATAATTGAGAGAAATTTCAAGTACAGCCAGCTTCCTATCATATTTATTTATCACAGTGTTTATCTTTTCCCATCCTTTCCAGCTTAGATTTTTTCACCATAATATACACATTTAAAATAGTATTTTTAATTATGTTTTCCCAATCAAGTAACTATTTAAGGCAATGACATTACCTGTGCTCTATTTTGTTCTGGTTTGGTGACAAGAAACTATGAGAAGAAGCTGTTCTTTTAGAAATCACCTCTTATGATAACTAGAATGAAAAGTTATCTCAGCAGTTTCAGCATGCTCCTTTCACAATTTAATGTTTTAACAGTTCCAGTATTTCAAGCACTTTTTTAAGTATGAAGAGTTTTTTTTTTTTTTTTTCCCCTTAATCTTCCTATCCTATTTGGTACATAATTGCCTGTTGAACACAGCTTTGTATTGATTGGTCATATTGCTGCTTACAAACTTACTGTTTAGCTACATCTGTTATTTTTCATAGTAGTCGTTAATCCCCCATAATTAACTCATGGGAGGGCTGATTTTCTCAGAGTTCAGGGTTTAACAGAGACCTTTCCACATCTCACCAGTAGTGCTCAGCACTGTGGAAATCCGTATCCTAAGATGGACCCTTGAGTTCAAAGGGATTTTATAAGCTATGAACCACTGAAACTGGGTTTATTGGAGCTGATCCTAAAATTGTATATAATCAGATGTAATTAATCTTCTTTTGATGTATCCATGTGTGCAGAAGCTAAAGATTTTAATGATAACCTAGTCAACGTTCTTACAAATAGAAAAATATTGATTACTTGGAAGAGGCTTCCTTCTCTTCAAACTGTCCAAATTAACCTTATTTGTATAAAGTAGTTTAGATTTTTAGGGACTAAAGTATGGACGGTGCCAACCAACAGCTGCACCTGCACATAAAAGTGGTTGTTTGGTCTAAGGAGCACCTGTGGCAGCTTTCCTCTCAACACTGCCATGAAGACTTCCTTCTGGTTTGCTTTTTTAGGGATCAGGATTGGCATCTTTCTCTATTCTAGAAATCATAAGGATCTTTGGGTCTCACAAATGACAGAACTCGGCAGATCTAAAGGTGCTCCGGAGCCCTGAACCTCCCCCGAGCCCTCCATGGCCACCGGTGGCCGTGGTTCCCCAGGAGGTCGGCATGCCTTCTTCTGGAGTCCAGGCACAACGGGGAACAGAAACCCTCCGGAATGTAGATCCAAATGTCCAAATTTCACAGAAAGAGAGAAAAAAAGTGTTTCCTTGTCCGTAGTTTCTCCTCTTCAAATAGCATCAGGCTGCTAGCCCGAGGCCAGACTGTAAGCCAGAAGTTCAGATCGGCTGAACTTTCTCTTCTTCCTTCCATATTACCCAAGACAAGAGAATTTTGGGAAAAAAAAAAAAAAAAAGGCTTACCTTATAAGGTGGTAAAAGTTTCAAGAAAGACCAAAAGTTTCAAGATCTGACCCGGGCAGATAACATGATATATCATGTTGCACAACTCAAGTTGGTGTTAGGCACAACAAGTACCTTTGCGCATCGGAGTGATACCACCGATAACTGAAACTTTGTAGGACATGCAGAAGCAGTGTTTAAATTGATATGGTATGTTATTTCAGCAAACATTATCTGTATTCTTGCCAAAGGAATTGATCAGACTTGCTACGTAGTGTCAAGCGCCAATACTGAGTTACTACTATTAATATAGTTAGACTAAAAATAATAGGGAAGATTCTCAGCACGCATAAATGTTCATAGCTTCACTGAGTACCAGCAAGTTATACTTGTCCATACCAGCCCAGGAACTAAACAGTTCAACATAATAAAATATTTCCTACAAAATAGTTTGGTGCAAGTACTGTACGGCACAGTAGGAAGCAGGGAGTAAGAACTTACACCTAAACTCCCAAGAGGTTTTAATGTGACTTCCAGCAGGGATGAAGGCAGCCCTTTTCTTCACAGCCAGAAGGTCTACGTGCCAGACGAGCAAAGCCTCTTGATTCCATAGTGCACAAGGCCAGATGCAGCCAGGCTCCTGCTTGGGAAGCTGGGAATGGACTTGGCTCATTGCAAGAGATGGGAGCAGAGCACAAGAGCTTTGTGAAAATGTAAATTTTTTTTTGCTAAAAACTTGTGCTTTATCTAAAGATGTCATGGGTTTACTGCAAGGATTAAGGCTCAGCTTTTCCCACATCTGTGAGGAATGCTTAGACGTTTGTGATTAAAAATAAAAATATCACTCTGGGCAGGATTTTGACATTTTTTGAGGGTGTGTGGGATGATGGGTGGGCGGATTAGATAGTAATCAGTTGAATAAACTCAGCTGAGCTTTGAAAGTTAAACTTCAAACTATACTGGAAGATTTGCATGGTAGGACATTAAAAAAAAGTTTAATTGTGTCTTGCATGATCTGTTTTTATTGAAGTGCACTAATAGAAATACAGCTCACTTTTAGGAAAACTTTTTTTCTTTTTTTTTTAGTGAGATAACCAAGTGCACTAAAAATATATCAGTGACATGAGAATATGTCAAATGTAATTGATAGATGGGAAACAAGGTATAGAAGTGTTCAGTTATCCAGTACAAAACAGTAAATGCTGCTTTGGGGAATTAAATTAATGCAATTTGTCCTGTTGGTTAGTACTAAAGGACTAAAGGTTAGTACTAAAGTATTTCCTTCCAAATATAAATGTCATTACAGAACATAAATATACACTAGCAAAAGACACAATATTTTGCCAAGGCATCTCTCCCTTTGTTACACATCTTGCCCATAGGAACACACTGTTTGTGCATCCAGCTGCATTTAGCAGGATCTGTTACCACACTCTTCTCTGCCTCCCTCCTTCCACACATAAAGATCCAAAGAAACAGCTTTCCATAGCATGTTAAGAAGTAAATAATGAAATGCTACCGAGCAAGAAATGTTCTCCTAGAGGAGACAGTTTCCTTTCAGAAACACTAAAACAAACCCTCTATTGAATTCTTGCCCACAGCTTTGTATCACTGCTTTTTTTTACTATGCATAAAATTGCATACATTGACATTAGATTGCATGGTGTGCTTTAGTATTTTCTTATTAACTATGACATTTGCTTCTGAAAACCAAGAAGATATAATTTCTAACCTAAGTGTTTAGAACACAATTTAGCAGGTCACTTTGTATTAATAATTTCTTTGTTTCAAAGGTTTGTGGATTTTCAAACTTCCCATGTGCTACAGTTCATTTCCCCACATGCATCTGAATTTATTATTGAGGATACAACCCGGTCACTGATGCATAATCAGGCTGGGTAAATATTCTAGTGGAAACAAAATATTCCAGGAATCTTAAATATTCAGTATAAAGATAGGGTAGAAGAGCTTTTCTAATACCAGTGAAAAACTGTGGTGCACTAAGCATTTCCAGTAAAATAATTAAAAAAAAAAAAGTTTATGCTGAATGCAAACTATGCATTTTCCTTAATAGCACTGCCTTTCTTAAACCCTGTGGAAAACCAGGTAATGCTTTACGTTTGCCAGATGTGGCAGATCTTTACTAAATGTTTCATTGCACTGTTACAAGCCCTTGCTTGTGTTAACTTGTTGTGTTTGAAAGCAAATTTGCAAGCAAGTGGAACTTGTATCCCTATCTGTCAATAATTCCTCATCACACTCAACAAAAACTCACTGCTTCCCCTTTTCCCCACCCCCTGAATGTGAAATTGCAGTAAATCAGTCAACAGCCCTGTTTAGCATATAAAGCAGAAAACTTCAAAGCAAAGCAGCCTTTTCTCTCCACCTATGAAATTCCAGACCATGCTCCTAAATTCAGGGAAATCTCCTCGTCCTTTCTACTTACAATTCAGAAAGCCTCGGTGCTGCATATTAAAGGACTGCTGTCAGCTCACATTGTTTAAAAATGGACTGATTAAAAAAACATTGGGGAAAGCACCCTTTATACACTGCTCATCTGGGAGCGCTGCTCTCGCGCAGCTGACAAGCTATCCCCAATCCTAAACATGTCTTTACTGTCTGACCCCGAAATATTCCATTTCATAGTCTTCCCCTCTTTTGCTAGCACTTTTCCTCATAGCTATTCAAAAAAGCATGTCCACGTGCACGCAGCCCCCTCTCTTCATGTAGCCACCTATTAGTAAACCGTCAGCTTTATAGCTTGCAGTAAACAAGTTAAACAAGTAAAACTGATATTCCTCCAGAATCCAGGGGAAGGGACTGCCCGTGTTCTTACAGTATGTGCTGTTAATCTTCAGGTCTCTTTCTGTGCAAATACACACAAAAAAACCCCTCATACTGATGCTGAACGACACTTTCAACTCAGTCAATTTGATACACACGGGTACAGGTTTTCTTCAGCAAAAGACTCATTACCACCTTTATACCTCTCCCATCCACACTTTTCTGCCATTGCAACACTGCCACCCTGTCCTTTATTTAGATAAAAATGTCTACAGGACTGTGCTATATCCCAGATCATCAAAGCTATCCCAAATAACATAAATTATTCCCTGAAACAAACAAAACAAAATGGTCTGAGATGCAGCGTTTTCCCTGCTCAGACCGCTACCCGTCCCATGCATTAGGAGGAGATGGCTGCTTGCTGCAGCTGAAATTAATTTCTTTGCATGGAATCAGCATGAGGTCTAGGCGCCATTCAGCAGCTGCTGAACCCTGGTGATACTAGACTTCTTCACTCTCATTTTGACTAGTTAATTATCACAAATAATTCCCTGCCCCTCGCGGTGTGTTTAGGACCGCAGGAAGGGAAGGTATCAGGAATTCCTGCAGTCACCATGGGCTCCCGCGCAAACTGCTGAAATCTGCACTTTTTGTCTACGTCGCATTAACACACCGCTCATTTGGATACATTGCCCTTTCCCAGGATCTTGTGTGCAGTTTTCCATACGCCGGATCCAGCTCCACTGAAATCAGAAGGGAAATGTGCAGGGCAGGATGAGGAATGGAGAGAGCAGCTCCCGGGGAGCTGCAGCAGCAGCAGCGCTTCGAGCCCAGGCTGTGCCGGTGCCTTGGCCCGTGCTCATGGCTTTGCAGTTATCAGGCCCTAAAGGAGCTCGTTTCAGCGCGGGTTAGATACGTCAGCACGGGCGGCTATCGTCCCCTCGCCAGCAACACAGACACGGGCTGTGGGCTGATGTTCAAGCAGATAGAGCCCGAGCAGTTTAAGAAGCTGCTGCCTCCAGCTGTGGGTTAGTGCCCGGTCCGTCCTGCTCCCATCCCTGGAGCGCGTCGGGATGGGGAAGCAGGAGCCCGAGCAGCATCCGCGCCATGGGAGCACCGCACCCTGCGGAGCGGCCGCCGCGCCACGGGGGCCTGGGCCTTGTCTCAACCCACTGCTCAAGGGGGACTTAGGCTACGGCACTGAAAAGCAGCGAGGGACACCTCTGTTCCAATGTGCTAATTCAGCTGCGATTGCATTTTTAAATATTGCAGCTGTATGTGTAAGATGTCGTCAAGCCAGAGCTTCAGCACTGACAGACACCGAGACAACACCACTTCCAAAACGCACCAGAGCAAATAATAAACTTAAGAGCTTAGAACAAATAATAAACTTGAGAGCTTAGAACCTCATTCTTTGAGGAAAACAAGCTGCCTAGTGATTCACTTTTTTTGTCATTCCACGAAATGTTGCCCTTGGTACCTAGCTAGTGTGGAGGAAGACAAAACTGCTCAGTGATTCACGGTGCCTGGGGAGAAAGCGGAGCACAGCTACAAGCGGCTGCACAATGTGCAGAATATACGTTTAACACTGCTTAGTAACAGGCCCTTAAACCAAAACATTGTGTTTTAAATACACTGCATCTTGTGGCCCGCCAACTCGTATCATTATCTAAAACTAAAATGTTTTAATCAAGGAGATGCTACCTAGATATCAATCTTCCTTCTCAGAATAATCCCGCATGTGCTTTAAAAGAACTCTGAATTATTGTTCCTTTCACCATAGTGAAAAGATGCATGAAGATTTTATTCTCTATCCAACTGCCTTAAATTGATGGTTTCTAGTAAGTCATAAATATTTGCATTAGCAGATGGTGGTGTTTTATCCTTCATCACAGGTCCTTAAATAGATTAAGTCAATGTTGTCAAACCCAGGGGAATTAAAGAAAAAGGCAGCCACACAGGAAACCTTATGGCCTATGACAAATCAATACCTTTCTTAATCTACATAAACACAGGGATTTCTGCTCTAAGAGGCTATTATTGAGAATTCCTGGGCAGCCTCCTGATTTTGATGCTGAATTATAGAGCCAAAGACCCTTCCAATACAATACACCATATTTATGTCTAATGCTGATTTGACATGGGAATCCAGAGCCCTGATGCTGAGCAATGCCCCATTCCAGAGAAATCCAACTCAGAGGCATCAAACTTGCCCTTCATCCATCTGGAGAAAGTGCCCAAGTGACAAGACCATTGGCTGTTCTGTGAGTGACGCCGTCTCCTTATTAAAATAGTTCACATCCACTAAAGGTTGTTTTGATCTGTGCTTTGGTCTGGCATCTCTCAGTCTTTCCAGCCAAATTGAAACAGGCCTATGGCTCGTTCAAGCTTGTACTTTGCTTTTTCTGTGTCTAAATCAAATTGAAATGCTTAGCCTGCATGGTGGCTACGTGCAGTGGCCACCCTATTAACCATCACCAGTGGGATTAAAGGCAGGAGCCAAATCTCTGTTAGCAGCTCTTGCCACTGGCACAAACCACCTGAATTATCCAACAGGGCAATTTCAGTGGCATTACTTCTAGCACGCCCGGCATCCAGGATTGCAGGTTTGCTTTTCTCAAGCTGTGGGCAACGGACTACTACTGCTCTTTGAAACATTAAGAAAAAGCTAATAGAGAAATTGTTCTGCAATGAAGGAAAACAAACCTAATGCAGCATGCTGGATGCTAAGTACAGGTGCAAAAATCCAAATCATCCCTCATTTTAGATGTAAACACTTACTGGGTGCTCAAAACCCTGAAGGACAATCCATGCTTTCCTGTAATAGTCAAATCAATAAATCTGATATCTCAAAAGGGGTAGAATGAGGCAGCTAAAATTGTGACAGAATTTGGGAATAATTAATGCTCTTAAGATTGTAACGTGACACAGTTGCCTTTTAAAATGTTGTGTCCTACACACACACAAGTTCCCTGCTAGAGGAACTTACATATTTGCCTATTTTTTCATGCACAATTCATCATAACTTGTCTGCACTTACAGGTTACAGGCACGTCTGTAATCTTTTGAAGGGGCTGGAGCTGTAAAGTGTATCAATTCTTGGTTCAATGTGTATTTCTGACACTGGCGATCACCAGTGACACACAAAATCAGCCAGTTCATTACTGGGATTTATTTTTTTCTTTAAGTGGGGAGACTTTGAAGTAACTCGCTCATGGGCAGGCTGATCTTTAAAGTCTGCTCTGAACTCAGCTCATTCATGCTTGGATCGTATCATGCCCATATACATCATATATGACCATAAATGCATCATATATGTCTTTCTCTCCTCTCCCCAAAGTGACAAACAATAATGATGGCTTGTGAAATCCAATTTTGCATTGGACTTCAAAGCATTTTATTTCATAGGCTCCTGAAGCTTTTCGTATTGATCGCAGTTAAGGTCGTCTATCTGCCAGTTTTCACTAGACTTTTCTTCGCTGCTGACTGTGGCATGTCTGTCCCTGAGCAAAACACAAAACCTGACAAATTGATACACCCAGAGACCTTCTAAAGAATTGTATATGTCTATCCACGTCCTCTGCAAAGAAACACATAAACCCAGGTTTATATGGTTATGTATATTCTGTGTATGTACAGTTAAAATAGACCTAATATAATACAGATGGGACAGAAATGAATGTACATGCTAATACATGTTCCCCACAAAACAGATTAATATAAATTTTATAGATGCACAGTTTAGACATTAAAATATAAACCGATATCAAACCAAAGCCAAATTCTATTTGAGTTCAAACAGGCACCATTTAAACTCTTCTCAGATATGTATTTCCAAGAAAAATCTGCCATTATACATATAAAAAAATCTTTATGAAATTATTACTATGGTCACAAGAGCTACTGAAGGACCATACCAAATTGTTCTGACTTTCCCAAGAATCAGAATAAAATGCTTTTTGAACTCGATGGCAATCCACTGAACGGGAATTGTAAATTGGGGCCACAACTAGAATGTCTGGCAGAGATTCAGACCCTGTGAAGTCACTTCAGAAGCTGGGACGGCCGCTGCTCTCGCACGGAGAGGACGCGGTGACTCGGGCTGCTCTTCTTGCCGTGTCCTCGGGCGTCCCGCGACCTCCCCAGGGATGTGCAGGGCGCAGAGGCGGTGGGTTCCCCCGCATCCCTGCGGCTCCGTCCCGCTGGGGATGGGGATGGGGATGGGGACGGGGATGGTGACGAGGATGAGGACGGGGACGGGGATGGTGACGGGGACGGGGACGGGGACGAGGACAGTGACGGGGACAGGGACGGGGACGGGGACGCAGCCCCCTCGGCCGCCAGCTCCTGCAGCCCGGGCGGACGCGCTCCCTGGGAAGCACCAAGTCAGATCCAACTCTTCCCCAAACTAGGAGTTCAGGCCTAGGGTCCTGGTTCAGACCTAATTCTAGTGACCACCCCATCACAAAGATGCCCATTGAAGCTTGCTTGTTTTCTTTTTTTTTCATTGGAAAGACAAGCAGCAAAACTCAAATTTCAATTGAACTGAAATCAAAATTCAATTCTCAGCCCCTCCTACACTGGCTCTCCAGCCAAGAGCAGCACACCGCTACCGAAGCAGCTTCCAAATGTTTTATGCTAATCCAGTTTCCCAGCAGACACCCTGGAACTGCTGTGAGCGAACCCAAACCCGCCCGGCTCAGCCCAAGGATGTGTCTTTGGGTCAGTCTAGACGAGATGCGCATTGCATTGATCTGCCACCGCTTGGTGCAAATCACGTTAGGAACATTCTTGAACCGGGGCCTTTATCAGTAGCTGAGATTGTGCAGGGGGAGAAGGCTGGGAGCTTCACAGCAGGAAGCGCATCCAAACCGGGAAGATGAGACTCGGTCTAATTACTGTGTTGTGGCTGCAAAGCCTGTAGAGAGGAGCTGCACAGCTCCTCTGCAGGGCAGGATCACGACAGAGGAGCCAGCTAATTAGAGAAAGAATGCAGCAGGTGGAAGAAACTGTTATGGCTTTGTAGGGAATGACGGAAATCCAATCTTTGCAGCAAAGAATCACAGAAGGGCAATAAAGCGGTTTGAGGCCTCTCCATGAAGACATGATTTAATGTCTGCGCCCGAAGACTAAAATAAGATTATGTACTTGCTTTATGCTAGGAAGCTCCTAGAATTCTGGGCCTAATACTGTAACATCTTCTAAACAGCTTGTCCTAAGCTCAGCCTCTGTGGGATACAGCAAATGTAAATAAAATTTGGAAATGAAAGATTTGCATACTATTTGTAGCTGTTTAAAATATTCTTTATGTTTGTGTTTTTGATTCCAACTTGACGTGGAAATTACTAAGAATAGCATTTAAATGACTGAAGTATTTGCACCAGAGACTGCCTGCATCTTCATTTCTTTGGCCAAAGTGTGTAATTTTCACAACTGTTATAATGTCTTAAACTTGAATTTCTGTCCTAAAAAAAGTCCAGTTATTTCCTGTTTATTTGTAAGAAGGTTTCCTAAGGAAAAGTCCTTTGCAAAAGGTTCTCAAGTAACAAAAAGCCCATGTCCCTGTTGCATTATTGTGTTTGTTGCAGTCTGTTACATTAAACACACACTCCCAGACAGGTTATACAGCTCTAGGGGCTCCCGTATTTAAATATTCTCTGCCTGTAGTTGATATTTCTCTACTTTTAAAGTGTTGTAATGCTGCATTCTTTCGGGATCACTCAGGGTTGAGTCATACACTGTATCACCAGCAAAAAAACAGCCTAATTAAAAAGTAAAAGGTGGTTTCTGCCGTTTCATCCTGAATGAGCAACTGAAATTGAAGGATGAGGAGTTCAGAAGTGGTGAGACAGTGTTATGCCAAAAGCAAGGAAAAAGTCCAGCTCGCCGTTCTACACCGCATTTCACAAAAGAACACAATGTACTGTCACCCGGAGGAGGCCCTGCCTGTACTCTGCTTGTCAGGCAGAACGAACACTCGTCCTGGAATTGTTGTAAACGGTTCACGTGCCTATCAATTCCTCCAACTCGCAAGACCCAAACAAAGGCACAAAATCACGCTCTGACCCTGCTTCGATAATGTCATAATATTAGTTCCGAACCTTCTCCAACAACCAACCTTTGGTTACTCTCCTACAGGGCAACTGATTATTCCTAATTTGTACCGAAGCTACAAATTATTTATTGATTTTTCTCTAATATTATCAAGTTCTAAAGAATAATTACTGGTGTAATAGTTAGCCAAGTTGTTATGAGAATTGTAAGCCCCTTTGGTTAATGCATGGCATATGTCTGAGGCATTCAGCTAATTCACATATCTGTCTGCACTATTAATAGAGAAGGTTACATGCCAATTATCCCGGGTTCAATCAGCCTGTTGGGATACAATAGCCTCAGTGTTCGCACACTTGATGTGCCACATTCCTCACAGACATTATAAGCAGCTGGTCCAGATAAGACCACTGGGGCTTTAATATTTAGGAATCACTCCTGTGTCCAACCTGGACTGCCATTTTTTTTTATTATGACACTAACTGAGGTGCCTTTGTTACCTCTAATCTTGCTCTTTTTATTTTTAGATTCACAAGTATCAAAGTGATGTTTCCCTCCTGTCTGGAGGGAACAGACCATTCGAAATGGCTGTAGTGATTCCTGAGACACAGCAGATTTAGGAGTTCCCCAAATTCCCCCAAACTAACAGCATTCTTCTGTCATGAGGAGGCATGTTCGTACCTCCAGTATTACTCAAATCTGGAAAAAAAGGAACATGTTGAAAAGACTCTGCTCCATACTAAAGTCTATTAGCATTAGTATTTCATTATTTTGCCTGCATTATTTCAAAGAGCAAAATTAAAAAAAAAAAATTAAACCCACTAATTTAGCTTGTCGTCATCCTGGGGCACACACATACTCTAAACTTTTTTCCATTGTGACTGATTTTTTTTTCATATTTGTTTAAAGATAAAATTAAGCTTATCTTTGTAAAACTAAGGCTTAATTTATTGCCAGACCACCCCAAATGTGAAACAGTCCGAGATAACTACACGTAATGCTTTAATTCTCAAAACTGAAAAACAACAACAACAGGCCACACAAGATAATTCTAGAAAAAAAAGCAAAGTGTGATGACTTACTGAGTTCTTAAAAAATAAGAAAGCATCTGTGTAATATAAAATGTAGGCTGAAACGATTATTTTAACAATATTGCTCTCAAGTATGTAGGATGGCTAACAGATACTAAGCCAGGACATGTGGGCTGGGTGCTTCACTTAAAATTACATTTTTTCCCCACTGCTGTGCATTTTTTGCACAATTTTGTGCATTTTAACACATATGGTTACACATTTTTATACATATGTTTGTGAATTTATATTCATTTACATGTTATTCACAGGCAATTCTGGAGCACCCTCTTTCCCCTTACGGAGAATCTCAGTGGCCCTTTTAAGCAGAACTGCTGCAATTTTGTGATGATTAATCCTTGTTCTTTATGCAAATGGCTGAGGAGAGAGAGTGCCCAAAAGAAGGGAAAGGCCAGTAAAATTCCAGCAGCATTAAAGGCAGGTAACAGGACACCTATAGCCAGGGTAGCTCCTCCTGTCACTAACCAGAGAAATCCAGGACAGAAGGGGTTTTGCAGTCGGATGGGATGGAGTTTCCCACGCAGCGTGGGAATGGGAATAGTGCCCAGCGTTACAATGATAGGAGGGAAGGAGGTAAGAGGAGATAACTTAGATGCAAAGGAAAATGAGGAGGTCCTGAGCAGGACCCAGTATTCTCAGAGCGACATGGTGCTTCCCCACTGTCTCCTGTATTTTGAGACTAAACCCTTCAGAAAGTCTGTGTACACAACACTGCTTTATGAGGGATCCTGAGGACCCCTTGGTGTCACTGTACGACAAGCACTAAGTGAGGTGGGCAGCTCCTGCCAGGACAGGAGGGACAGTCCTGTCCCCTGTGGCAGTGCTCCCCGCTACAAGCATGTAGCGTTTCAACTGAATCAGAAATAAATTTCAAATAAATCATAAAGCTTCATTTTCCAACAGGCCTTCCAAAGGAAGTGGCAGGAAATGCATCCAGCAGTGCGAGCAGCGGATTTTTGCTGGGATGCAATTGCAGAGGGTTTGTGAAGGAAGGCTGGGAGGAAAGGCTGCCCTGAGCTACCCTGTCCAAGCAGAGCTCTGATCCCCCACGCTGTTGTCAACCCTTCGAGGAACAACATCGCTGCCCACGGCTGTCCTGCGGATGCTCCGTTTTCCTCCCGCTCCGGAGGGAATGGCCCTAACACAGGTCCCTTCTGCAACCTCCAGGTGCCCAAAACGCCCACCCCAAACCAAGGAATTCCAGCTGCAAAGCTCAGAAATTAGATAGTGACCTTTCCTAGCAAAGAGAGACTGCGGCCCAGGGAAGGCGCCGGCAGCTCCAGGGGTGCGAGTGAAAATACTCCTCGATGCGTGTGTGCAGGAATATGCAAAGATTGTGCGTTAAACGAGAGCTGTGATGTGGACATGTTGACAAATAATGTGGAAAATATACATGAGTTTACTTATTTTTGCTCCTTTAATGGATATTTGAAATGCTGTCCAGCTGTTGGGGCAGCAGAGCCTGCCTGGCCGCAGCGATGGGGAGAAGGGAGACGCACGTCATAGCAAAAAAGAAAAAGGAAAAAGCAAGAACTGGCTGCAGTAGTGAGAGACAAATAGAAAAGGGGAAAGTGGCAAACAAAGCTTTACCTGGAAAAAAAATCTCAAAATGAAAGCAGAACTTTTAAAGAGCTAGATCCTCAATTTGTGGCTAGACCTAAGAAAAAAGCTACGGAAATCAGTGGACAAATTGATCCTAGAAGGAACCTGACTCCTCTTTAGGGCTTTTATGCTTGAAAGAGAGGGTAGAGGGAAGAGGAAAGAAGAATCAGTAGCAAGAAATCCTCCCTTCCCCCTGCAAAACACATCAGTTCTGAGGTGGAAATCGTAAGAGAACACCTGGTTCCACTTAAATAAATAGGAACATGCCTATTTATTCCACTAAGATTAAGATCTTAGCCTAGGTGGCGGAATTATTTCTGTACACACTGCAGATTTACTGCCCCTATCACTGGAAGAAAACCTAAAACGACTCCATGAGAAGTGACCTGGTGGAGGTCTTACCATTTGACTGAAAAAAAAAAACCCCAAAATGTATTTGATGGAAGGAAATGGGCACTACCACCAGAAGAACCAATACCTTAATCACCTTAAAACTAGAGATGATGATCGGATCTAGATTTACAACTATATGTGTCCCTTCCTGTTCTGTCCTTGGGGCATCTAGATCACATGAGAAATGAGCAACAACGAAGCCAGCAGCCACCAGAACATATCCATCATTTTTACATAATTTTTGCATTTTTGTATTGCCACTGTGCAGCCAAATGGGAGAGAAGGAGAGAGATGAACGCAGTATTAGAATGGTTAAGTGGGGAGCCAGACTGCAGAGGCCAACCACCACAACACACCAGTGATTCATAGGAGTTAATTCTTATAAACAATTTTCTGATTTTTACTATCCCACTGTCTGGGAAATTCTGGGGAAATGCTGAATCCTTTGGTGTCAGCAGCAAAACTCATTAATTTCAAAAGAACAGGATGAATATTTCTACTAAAGACAGATCCTCTCATTCACCATGTTCCATATTTGAGACTATATTTACAGAGGGAGTGAAATTAGGCTTAGACTGAATTTAGATATCGTATCCTTGTGTGATATTTATCCAAACAGACATCTCAAATTCCTTACAAATGCTTAGAATAACTTTTAATCAAGTATTCAGTTTGTACTGGACCAGTCTGCTGCAGACATTCAGAAATGGTGATTTTTAAAAGATCCTTTCAAATAGAAAGCTGGTAAACAACACGCAGGTCTCCAGAATCTAGCCAGGAGAGTGACCCTGGAAGAATTCTAGGGAAAAGAAAATATCAGCAGTGATATCTGGCGTAATTTATATTGGGTAGTTCTCAGGAACCCCAGTGATGAGCAAGGGCCTCAGGAGAATCCTGGCATAGAACAAATTGGTCCCAGAGGCCTCACAGTTTAGAGATTACAGGGCTGTAAATATTAAGTAGGTCTGACTGTGGTGTATTTTCCTTAGAAACCATACAGTTACGAAAATAGCACCTACGAGACGAATTACATGATGTGTGTTCTTTCCGGTGACATCGCTCTGTACAGCGCACAACTCCTGAAGCACCGGCCAAGCTGAGCTCTGAACGAGTCTCAGGTTGAGTAACATAAATGCACCCAGGGCTGACACATATTTTATTCACATCCTGATGCACTGTTTGTGCAACCTTTAGCTTTGGAAACGGTTTGGACAATAATATGAAGTGCAGAGTGAAGAAATGTGCCATGAAGTACCCATCATGGGCAACCAAAGATCTGATGATCGCTCTGAGTCTAGAAGAATATGCAAAGGAAATGGCCACAAAGATCTGACCTTATGCATGCTACATGTTTATCTAAGCATAACTGTGCTGTGGAACAACCAAATCTCGGTGTATTCAGGAAATAAAGCTGTCTAACAGGATGTTATCAGAAGGAAATAAAGTAACTCTGTTTCTTAGGTATACTTATTATGAGTTATTATTAGTTTTCCTGAATACGTAGTATTTGTAGCCTTCAACACAGCACCTAAACAGAATGTTATGATACACTCATTGCTTTAGCTTCAGGCAAAAAGGTAGTAAGTCTATTAGATGACTAATTAGTGTGTTTAATTATAAAGCAAGCTGGTTTCAGTAACAACATGCTCACCCAAAAATATACGTAGTAATAATAAATGATATCCACCAATTCTTTAAATTCATATAATAGCCTAAAGAAATTGAGGATATTACACAGTAGCCCAAAAAGGAAAAAAAAAAAAAAAAAAAAGGAAAAGGAAAAAAAAAAACAGCATCGAAAAGCTCCTCATTTCCTTTGAGGCCTTTGCCCTCTGTTTGGAAATGTGGAAAAACATTTTTCTAAGATGAATGCCTTGTGTTCCTGCAGCGTGATTGCGTTAGTACCGCAAGAGGAGAAAGCAGCAGTGCAAACACGTGCACTGATTTTTATCATCACAGGCACGGAGGTGTCTCTGGTAATTCACATTTGTGTGAAGACATTCCTACCCGTGCAGCTGTGCCACAGCCTGCAGTGTCCTATGTGAAGTCCAACAGTTACACCAAGGGATTTTTAATTCCAATCCTCTGTTTCATTTTGAAAAATGAAACAACAGAAAGAAATACCGGCCTCCTGAATTTTTTCAGGCTGACTCCTCATCCCGGGTGATCATTTGGAAGGTGCATTTCTATTCAGCTGTTTTGCCTTTTGTTTTCTAATTTGCACAAGTGAAACTCACCCTCCGACAGGACGCCAGGCTGATACTGCAGGGCTGAGTCAGCGCTGGGGCACGTCAGTGTCTTGGGTGTGACCCCACCAAGGCAGCAGGCAGGAAACTAAAACACGAGCGAGTGTGAAGGGCATCCTGGGTCCACGGGGCAGCGGCCGTGGGGGCCTCCTCGAGCTGCAGAGCAAAAGGAAAACCCAGCCCTGGTGCCCTCGTTGCACACATACCAAAGGGAAAGCGTCCGAGAGCACCTGGAGTGAAAACCTGCACAAGGACCTGCTGAGTGCAGGTACCCTCATTGGGGTTTCAGGCAGCTGTTAATAAATAAGTAAATTCAATTTTAAAAAGCAAAAATAAATAAAATGAAAATAAAACCAAATCGGCGGTGACGGGGGCGTTTGGGCCGGGCCATCGCGGGAGCAGCCTCCGTCCCAGCTGGCGCCGGCAAAACCTGCACGGAAACTGGTCTAAATGCGAGAGGCCACGCTGGGCCAGCAGGGCAAAAATACATACATCATTCACAGCGTAAGGAAGAGACGACGGCAGGTTGGGTTAGGATACGTATGGCACTGTAAAACTGTAAGTGATTTAAGTCAGACCTGCTTGCAAGGGCATGAAGACTAAACAGAATTGCAACTTTTCATAAAATTAAACTTCCTCTGTTTCCCAGTCTGCTGTTGCTCAGGCCCCTTGAAATTTGGCACTGGGAACAGCTCTCCAGAATACAGCTTTCCACTTATAGAAAGGCTATATATGTTCCCCACAGAGAGATGAACCTAAAGCTGAGCGCAGGCTCTGTACTGTCACTAGACTGTCACGAGTGCTTACACTGGGAACTGAAATAGCAAGAGGATGCCAATTTTTTTTAATGTTTTATTTAATAAAACCCAGTGAAGCATGTGCTTAAAGTTAAGCACATGTTGAAAATGCTTAAAGAAATAGGAATGGCTTAACGTATGTCTTTGACTGAGGGGACTGAGTTGATAAGACAGATTACAGCTTTACCACAGGACTGACACAAAAATGGCTGCAAAATCTCTTTTGAACTATAAACAGCTATAATACAAGCTTTGTCTCCAGCAAAGACGTCTGGCTTAGTAACCAGCAAACTGAATTTCAGTAACACAAATTAAAAAAAAAAATCCTGACTGTGCTCTCATGACATCTTTTTTCTAGCTCTTTTGAAAGCAAACTATAAAGTCCTATTTCTGCAGTTCTGACATTCTTGGTACAGCCCAAAGGCTGGCTGACTTTAAGCCAGCCCAGTTGTACTAATATAACTTCATTGATGACTATGCATTTTGGAACCCAGACAGCAGCTAAGTAGTTGTGTAAGAATAACTCAATACAGCAGAATTGCCCATGTGGGCGAGCCCGCATGACTTTGATTCCTGGCAAAAATCCTCTCAGCATTGGCAAACCAGGTTTCTGGGTAAAAGGACTGCCTCTTCCTTCTACCTTTTTCCTGCGTCTAGCTCAAAACTCCAATCCATGACTGCATGGATTAATTAGTATTAGTCCATTCATTATTAATGCTGATTAATATTAGTCAGCAAACAGCAACTAGCACGACCACTGCCGTTCTTGCCTTGGCGAGCTCCCTGGGGACAGTATGTGGCAGCAAGGAGCCCATGCCAGGAAGCACCAGGATCTGAACCTGCTGGGGAGGGACCATAGGTGCTGTTGGGTGTCCTGGCCACAGCGAGGGATCACGTCGGGAGCAGCCATCACCCCAGCAGCACATTCAGCCACAGCCTGAATTTCTTCCCTTCCTTCCAAACCAAAATAAATAAATAAAATAAAATAAGAGCAGTATTAAAATTGGAGGTTGTTAGGCAACTTAGCTGAATTTATATCCCGTCTCAGCCCTCCGCTGCTTCCTGGCGCAGCGGGGCTGTTGCGCTACACCCATCGCACACCGGCCCGCACAATGGGCAACACCTGTTCGCTCACAGCTGACGGGA